>NW_026061710.1:22056024-22356126 GCF_023897955.1 Schistocerca gregaria
ATTCAATCCCGAAGCAATTTATTTGTTTCATCAACACTCTGAAGGTCGGAAGATTACAGCATGCCTCCAGATGTGCTTCGTAAACTACTACTGTTCTCCCAGGAATCAATGAAAGCGTAGACAATTTGAGACATTACTCCCATGGAGAAGAGTCCGCATGATGAATGTTGTATTCCATCTCGATGCAATTTCTGTGTTACATCAACACTCTGAAGGTCCTAAGATTACTGAATGCGTCCGAATGTGCTTCGGAAACTACTACTGGCCTTCCAGGGAACGATTAAAGCGTAGACAGTTTGAGACATTACTCCCATGGTGAAAAGTCCGCATGGTGAATGTTGTATTCCATCACGATGCTATTTCTGTGTCTCACCAACACTCTGAAGGTCCACAGATTACATAATGCCTCCAGATGTGCTTCGGAAACTAGTACTGGTCCTCCAGGGAAATATCTAATCGTAGACAGCTTTAGACATTCCTCCCATGGAGAAACGTCCGCATGGTGCCTGTTGTATTCAATCCCGATGCAATTTCTGTGTTTCATCAAAACTCTGAAGGTCCAGCGATTACTGAATGCCTCCAGAAGTGCTTTGGAAACTACTACTGGTTCCTCCAGGGAACGATCAAAGCGTAGACAGTTTGAGACATTACTCCCATGGAGAAAAGTCCGCATGGCGCCTGTTGTATTCAATCCCGTTGCAATTTCTGTGTTTCATCAACACTCTGAAGGTTCACAGAGTAATGAATGCCTCGACATGTGTTTCCGAATCTACGACTGGTCTCCCAGGAATCGATCAAAGCGTAGACAGTTTGAGACATTACTCCCATGGAGTAAAGTCCGCATGGTGCCTGTTGTATTGTATCCCCATGCAATTTCTATCTTTCATCAACACTCTGAAGGTCAACAGACTACAGAATACCTCCAGATGTGCTTCGGAAACTACTATTGGTTTTCCAGGGAACGATCAAAGCGTAGACAGTTTGAGACAATACTCCCATGGAGAAACGTCCGCATGGTGCCTGTTGTATTCAATGCCGATGCAATTTCTGTGTTTCATCAACACTCTGAATGTCCTAAGATTACTGAATGCCTCCAGATGTGCTTCGGAAACTACTACTGGTCTTCCAGGGAACGATCAAAGCGTAGACAGTTTGAGACATTACTCCCATGGAGAAATGTCAGCATGGGCCCTGTTGTATTCAATGTCGATGCAATTTCTGTGTTTCATCAACACTCTGAAGGTCCACCGTTTACAGAATGCCTCCAGTTGTGCTTTGGAAACTATTACTGGTCTTCCAGAGAACGATCAAAGCGTAGACAGTTTGAGACATTACTCCCATGGAGAAAAGTCCGCATGGCGCCTGTTGTATTCAATCCCGATGCAATTTCTGTGTTTCATCAACACTCTGAAGGTCCACAGATTAATGAATGCCTCAACATGTGTTTCGGAATCTACGACTGGTCTCCCAGGAATCGATCAATGCGTAGACAGCTTGAGACATTACTCCCATGGAGTAAAGTCCGCATGGTGCCTGTTGTATTCTATCCCGATGTAATTTCTATCTTTCATCAACACTCTGAAGGTCAACAGATTACAGAATACCTCCAGATGTGCTTCGGAAACTACTATTGGTTTTCCAGGGAACGATCAAAGCCTAGACAGTTTGAGACAATACTCCCATGGAGAAAAGTCCGCATGGTGCCTGTTGTATTCAATGCCGATGCAATTTCTGTGTTTCATCAACACTCTGAAGGTCCAAAGATTACTGAATGCCTCCAGATGTGCTCCGGTAACTACTACTAGTCTTCCAGGGAACGATCAAATCGTAGACAGTTTGAGACATTACTCCCACGGAGAAAAGTAAGCATGTTGCCTGTTGTATTTAATCACAATGCAATTTCTTTGTTTCACCAACACTCTGAAGGTCCACACATTATAGAATGCCTCCAGATGTATTTCGGAAACTACTACTGATCCTACAGGGAAATATCTAAGCGTAGACAGGGTTGAGACATTACTCCCATGAAGAAACGTGGGTATGGAGGCTTTTGTATTCAATCCCGATGCAATTTCTGTGTTTCATCAGAACACTGAAGAACAACAGATTACAGAATGAGTCCAGATGTGCTTTGGAAACTACTACTGGTCCTCCAAGGAGCGATCAAAACGTAGACAGTTTGAGACATTACTCCCTAGGAGATAAGTCCGCATGGTGAATGTTGTATTCCATCACGATGCAATTTCGGAGTTTCATCAACACTCTGAGGGTCCACAGAGTACAGAGTGACTCAAAATGTGTTTCGGAAACTACTACTGGTCTTCCAGGGAACGATCAAAGCGTAGACAGTTTGAGACATTACTCCCATTGCGAAATGTACTCATGGTGAATGTTGTATTCAATCCCAATGCGATTTATTTGTTTCACCAACACTCTGAAGGTCCACAGATTACTTAATTCCTCCAGATGTGCTTTGGAAACTACTACTGGTCCTCCAGGGAATGATCAAAGCGTAGACAGTTTGATACATTTCTCCCATGGAGAAATGTCCGCATGGTGCCTGTTGTATTCAATCCCAATGAAATTTATTTGTTTCATAAACACTCTGAAGGTCCACAGATTAATGAATGCCTCCAGATGGGCCTCGGAAACCTCTACTGGGCTCCCAGGAGTCGATCAAAGCGTAGACAGGTTGAGACATTACTCCCATGCAGAAACGTTCGCATGGTGCGTGTTGTATTCAGTCCCGATGCAATGTATTTGTTTCATCAACACTCTGAAGGTCCACAGATTACATAATGCCTCCACATGTGCTTCGTAAACTACTGATGGTCCTCCAGGGAATGATCCAAGCGTAGAAAGTTTGAGACATTACTCCCATGGAGAAAAGTCCGAATGGTGACTGTTGTATTCAATCTCAATGCAATTTCTTTGTTTCATAATCACTCTGTAGATCCACAGATTACAGAGTGCCTCCAGATGTGCTTTGGAAACTACTACTGCTCCTACAGGGAAATATCTAAGCGTAGACAGTTTGATACATTACTCCCATGAAGAAACGTGGGTATGGAGACTTTGGCATTCAATCCCGATGCAATTTTTGTGTTTCATCAACACTCTGAAAGTCCACCGATTACAGAATGCCTCCAGTTGTGCTTTGGAAACTACTACTAGTCTTCCAGGGAACGATCAAATCGTAGACAGTTTGAGACATTACTCCCATGGGGAAAAGTCCGAATGATGAATGTTGTATTCCATCTGGATGCAATTTCTGTGTTTCATCAACACTCTGACGGTCCACTGATTACAGAATGCCTCCAGTTGTGCTTCGGAAACTACTACTGGTCCTCCAGGGAACGATCCAAGCGTAGACAGTTTGAGACAATACTCCCATGGAGAAAAGTCCTCATGGATAATGTTGTATTCAATCCCGAAGCAATTTATTTGTTTCATCAACACTCTGAAGGTCGGAAGATTACAGCATGCCTCCAGATGTGCTTCGTAAACTACTACTGGTCTCCCAGGAATCAATGAAAGCGTAGACAATTTGAGACATTACTCCCATGGAGAAGAGTCCGCATGATGAATGTTGTATTCCATCTCGATGCAATTTCTGTGTTACATCAACACTCTGAAGGTCCTAAGATTACTGAATGCGTCCGATTGTGCTTCGGAAACTGCTACTGGCCTTCCAGGGACCGATTAAAGCGTAGACAGTTTGAGACATTACTCCCATGGAGAAAAGTCCGCATGGCGCCTGTTGTATTCAATCCCGATGCAATTTCTGTGTTTCAGCATCACTCTGAAGGTCCACAGATTAATGAATGCCTCGACATGTGCTTCGGAATCTACGACTTGTCTCCCAGGAATCGATCAAAGCGTAGACAGTTTGAGACATTACTCCCCTGGCGTAAAGTCCGCATGGTGCCTGTTGTATTCTATCACGATGCAGTTTCTGTCTCTCATCAACACTCTGAAGGTCCACAGATTACAGGATGAATCCAGATGTGCTTCGGAAACTACTACTGGTTTTCCAGGGAACGATCAAAGCGTAGACAGTTTGACACATTACTCCCATTTACAAAAGTCGGCATGGTGCCTCTTGTATTAAATGACGATGAAATTTCTGTGTTTCATCAACACTCTGAATGTCCAAAGATTACTGAATGCCTCCAGATGTGCTTCGGTAACTACTACGAGTCTTCCAGGGAACGATCAAAGAGTAGACAGTTTGAGACATTACTCCCAAGGAGAAAAGTAAGCATGGTGCCTGTTCTTTTCTAACCCGATGCAACTTCTGTGTTTCATCAACACTCTGAAGGTCCACCGGTTACAGAATGCCTCCAGTTGTGCTTTGGAAACTACTACTAGTGTTCCAGGGAACGATCCAAGCGGAGACAGTTTGAGACATTACTCCCATGGAGAAAAGTCCGCATGGTGACTGTTGTATTCAATCTCGATTCAATTTCTTTGTTTCATAAACACTTTGAAGGTCCACAGATTACAGAATGCCTCCAGATGGGCCTCGGAAACCTCTACTGGTCTCCCAGGAATCGATCAAAGCGTAGACAATTTGAGACATTACTCAAATGCAGAAACGTTCGCATGGTGCCTGTTGTATTCAATCATGATGCAATTTATTTGTTTCATCAACACTCTGAAGATCCACAGATTACAGAGTGCCTCCAGATGTGCTTCGGAAACTACTACTGGTCCTACAGGGAAATATCTAAGCGTAGACAGTTTGATACATTACTCCCATGAAGAAACGTGCGTATGGAGACTTTTGTATTCAACCCCGATGCAATTTCTTTGTTTCATCAACACACTGAAGGTCAACAGATTACAGAATGGGTCCAGATGTGCTTCGGAAACTACTACTGGTCTTCCAGGGAACGATCAAAGCATAGACAGTTTGGGACATTACTCCCATGGAGAAGAGTCCGCATGATGAATGTTGTATTCCATCTCGATGCAATTTCTGTGTTACATCAACACTCTGAAAGTCCTAAGATTACTGAATGCGTCCAAATGTGCTTCGGAAACTACTACTGGCCTTCCAGGGAACGATTAAAGCGTAGACAGTTTGAGACATTACTCAAATGTAGAAAAGTCCGCATGGCGCCTGTTGTATTCAATCCCTATGCAATTTCTGTGTTTCATCAACACTCTGAAGGTCCACAGATTAATGAATGCCTCCAGATGTACTTCGGAAACTACTACGAGTCTTCCAGGGAACGATCAAAGCGTAGACAGTTTGAGACATTACTCCCATGGAGAAAAGTAAGCATGGTGCCTGTTGTTTTCTAACCCGATGCAACTTCTGTGTTTCATCAACACTCTGAAGGTCCACCATTTACAGAATGCCTCCAGTTGTGCTTTGGAAACTACTACTAGTCTTCCAGGGAACGATCAAAGCGTAGACAGTTTGAGACATTACTCCCATGGAGAAAAGTCCGCATGGTGCCTGTAGTATTCAATCTCGATGCAATTTCTGCGTTTCATCAACACACTGAAGGTCCAAAGTTTACTGAATGCCTTCAGATGTGCTCCGGAAACTACTACTAGTCCTAACTGGAAATATCTAAGCGTATCCAGTTTGAGACATTACTCCCATGAAGAAACGTGCGTATGGTGGCTTTTATATTCAATCCCTATGTAATTTCTGTGTTTCATCAACACACAGAAGGTCAACAGTTTACAGAATGAGTCCAGATGTGCTTCGGAAACTACTACTGGCCTCCAAGGAATCAATCAAAGCGTAGACAGTTTGAGACATTACTCCCATGGAGAAAAGTAAGCATGGTGGCTGTTGTATTCAAACCCGATGCAACTTCTGTGTTTCATCAACACTCTGAAGATCCACAGATTACATAACGCCTCCAGATGTGCTTCGGAAACTACTAATGGTCCTCCAGGAAATTATCAAAGCGTAGACAGTTTGAGACATCACTACCATGGAGAAATGTCCACATGGTCAATGTTATATTCAATCCCGATGCAATTCCTGTGTTTTATCAACACTCTGAAGGTCCACTGATTACAGAATGCCTCAAGTTGTGCTTTGGAAACTACTACTGGACTTCCAGGCAACGATCAAAGAGTAGACAATTTCAGTATTACTGCATGGAGAAAAGTCTGCATGGTGAATGTTGTATTCAAGGTCGATGCAATTTCTGCGTTTCGTCAACACTCTGAAGGTCCAGAGATTACATAATGTATCCAGATGTTATTCGGAAACTACTACTGGTCCTCCAGGGAATGATAAACGAGTAGACAATTTGAGAGATTATTCCAATGGAGAAAAGTCCGCATGGTGCCTGTTGTATTCAATCCCGATGCATTTATTTGCATCATAAACACTCTGAAGGTCCACAGATTACATAATGCCTCCAGATGTGCTTCGGATACTACTACTGGTCCTCCAGGGAACGATCCAAGCGGAGACAGTTTAAGACATTACTCCCATAGAGACAAGTCCTCATGGATAATGTTGTATTCAATCCCGAAGCAATTTATTTGTTTCATCAACACTCTGAAGGTCGGAAGATTACAGCATGCCTCCAGATGTGCTTCGTAAACTACTACTGTTCTCCCAGGAATCAATGAAAGCGTAGACAATTTGAGACATTACTCCCATGGAGAAGAGTCCGCATGATGAATGTTGTAATCCATCTCGATGCAATTTCTGTGTTACATCAACACTCTGATGGTCCTAAGATTACTGAATGCGTCCAAATGTGCTTCGGAAACTACTACTGGCCTTCCAGGGAACGATTAAAGCGTAGACAGTTTGAGACATTACTCCCATGGAGAAAAGTCCGCATGGCGCCTGTTGTATTCAAGCCCGATGCAATTTCTGTGTTTCATCAACACTCTGAAGGTCCACAGATTAATGAATGCCTCGACATGTGCTTCGGAATCTACGACTTGTCTCCCAGGAATCGATCAAAGCGTAGACAGATTGAGACATTACTCCCCTGGCGTTAAGTCCGCATGGTGCCTGTTGTATTCTATCACGATGCAATTTCTATCTCTCATCAACACTCTGAAGGTCCACAGATTACAGGATGCCTCCAGATGTGCTTCGGAAACTACAACTAGTCTTCCAGGGAACGAACAAGTCGTAGACAGTTTGAGACATTACTCCCATGGAGAAAAGTCCGCATGGTGCCTGTTGAATTCAATCTCGATGCAATTTCTGTGTTTCATCAACGCTCGGAAGGTCCAAAGATAACTGAATGCCTCCAGATGTGCTCCGGAAACTACTACTAGTCCTAACTGGAAATATCTAAGCGTATCCAGTTTGAGACATTACTCCCATGAAGAAACGAGCGTATGGTGGCTTTTTTATTCAATCCCTATGTAATTTCTGTGTTTCATCAACACACTGAAGGTCAACAGTTTACAGAATGAGTCCAGATGTGCTTCAGAAACTACTACTGGTCTTCCAGGGAACGATCAAAACATAGACAGTTTGGGACATTACTCCCATGGAGAAAAGTCCGCATGGTGAATGTTGTATTCCATCTTGTTCAATTTCTGTGTTTCATCAACACTCTAAAGGTCGGAAGATTAAACCATGCTTCCAGATGTGCTTCGGAAACTACTACTGGCCTCCAAGGAATCAATCAAAGCGTAGACAATTTGAGACATTACTCCCATGGAGAAGAGTCCGCATGATGAATGTTGTATTCCATCTCGATGCAATTTCTGTGTTACATCAACACTCTGAATGTCCAAAGATTACTGAACGCCTCCAGATGTGCTTCGGAAACTACTACGAGTCTTCCAGGGAACGATCAAAGCGTAGACAGTTTGAGACATTACTCCCATGGAGAAAAGTAAGCATGGTGCCTGTTGTTTTCTAACCCGATGCAACTTCTGTGTTTCATCAACACTCTGAAGGTCCACCGGTTACAGAATGCCTCCAGTTGTGCATTGGAAACTACTACTAGTCTTCCAGGGAACGATCAAAGCGTAGACAGTTTGAGACATTACTCCCATGGAGAAAAGTCCGCATGGTGCCTGTAGTATTCAATCTCGATGCAATTTCTGCGTTTCATCAACACTCTGAAGGTCCAAAGTTTACTGAATGCCTCCAGATGTGGTTCGGAAACTACTACTAGTCTTCCAGGGAACGATCAAGTCGTAGACAATTTGAGACATTTCTCCCACGGAGAAAAGTCCGCATGGTGCCTGTTGAATTCAATCTCGATGCAATTTCTGTGTTTCATCAACGCTCGGAAGGTAAAAAGATAACTGAATGCCTCCAGATGTGCTCCGGAAACTACTACTAGTCATAACTGGAAATATCTAAGCGTATCCAGTTTGAGACATTACTCCCATGAAGAAACGTGCGTATGGTGGCTTTTTTATTCAATCCCTATGTAATTTCTGTGTTTCATCAACACACAGAAGGTCAACAGTTTACAGAATGAGTCCAGATGTGCTTCGGAAACTACTACTGGCCTCCAAGGAATCAATCAAAGCGTAGACAGTTTGAGACATTACTCCCATGGAGAAAAGTAAGCATGGTGCCTGTTGTATTCAAACCCGATGCAACTTCTGTGTTTCATCAACACTCTGAAGATCCACAGATTACATAATGCCTCCAGATGTGCTTCGGAAACTACTAATGGTCCTCCAGGAAATTATCAAAGCGTAGACAGTTTGAGACATTACTCCCATGGAGAAAAGTCCGCATGGTGACTGTTGTATTCAATCTCGATGCAATTTCTTTGTTTCATAAGCACTCTGAAGGTCCACAGATTACAGAATGCCTCCAGATGGGCCTCGGAAACCCCTACTGGTCTCCCAGGAATCGATCAAAGCGTAGACAATTTGAGACATTACTCCCATGCAGAAACGTTCGCATGGTGCCTGTTGTATTCAATCATGATGCAATTTATTTGTTTCATCAACACTCTGAAGGTCCACAGATTACATAATGCCTCCAGATGTGCTTCGGAAACTACTAATGGTCCTCCAGGAAATTATCAAAGCGTAGACAGTTTAAAACATTACTCCCATGGAGAAATGTCCGCATGGTGACTGTTGTAGTCAATCTCGATGCAATTTCTGTGTTTCATCAACACTCTGAAGATCCACAGATTACAGAGTGCCTCCAGATGTGCTTCGGAAACTACTACTGGTCCTACAGGGAAATATCTAAGCGTAGACAGTTTGATACATTACTCCCATGAAGAAACGTGCGTATGGAGACTTTTGTATTCAATCCCGATGCAATTTCTGTGTTTCATCAACACACTGAAGGTCAACAGATTACAGAATGGGTCCAGATGTGCTTCTGAAACTACTACTGGTCTTCCAGGGAACGATCAAAGCATAGACAGTTTAAGACATTACTCCCATGGAGAAACGTCCACATGGTGAATGTTATATTCAATCCCGATGCAATTCCTGTGTTTTATCAACACTCTGAAGGTCCACTGATTACAGAATGCCTCAAGTTGTGCTTTGGAAACTACTACTGGACTTCCAGGCAACGATCAAAAAGTAGACAATTTCAGTATTACTGCATGGAGAAAAGTCTGCATGGTGAATGTTGCATTCAAGGTCGATGCAATTTCTGCGTTTCATCAACACTCTGAAGGTCCAGAGATTACATAATGCCTCCAGATGTTATTCGGAAACTACTACTGGCCTCCAAGGAATCAATCAAAGCGTAGACAGTTTGAGACATTACTCCCATGTAGAAAAGTAAGCATGGTGCCTGTTGTATTCAAACCCGATGCAACTTCTGTGTTTCATCAACACTCTGAAGATCAACAGATTACATAATGCCTCCAGATGTGCTTCGGAAACTACTAATGGTCCTCCAGGAAATTATCAAAGCGTAGACAGTTTAAAACATTACTCCCATGGAGAAATGTCCGCATGGTGACTGTTGTATTCAATCTCGATGCAATTTCTGTGTTTCATCATCACTCTGAAGATCCACAGATTACAGAGTGCCTCCAGATGTGTTCGGAAACTACTACTGGTCCTACAGGGAAATATCTAAGCGTAGACAGTTTGATACATTACTCCCATGAAGAAACGTGCGTATGGAGACTTTTGTATTCAATACCGATGCAATTTCTTTGTTTCATCAACACACTGAAGGCCAACAGATTACAGAATGGGTCCAGATGTGCTTCGGAAACTACTACTGGGCTTCTAGGGAACGATCAAAACATAGACAGTTTAAGACATTACTCCCATGGAGAAACGTCCGCATGTTGAATGTTATATTCAATCCCGATGCAATTCCTGTGTTTTATCAACACTCTGAAGGTCCACTGATTACAGAATGCCTCAAGTTGTGCTTTGGAAACTACTACTGGACTTCCAGGAATCAATCAAATCGTAAACAGTTTGAGACATTACTCCCATGGATAAAAGTAAGCATGGTGGCTGTTGTATTCAAACCCGATGCAACTTCTGTGTTTCATCAACACTCTGAAGATCCACAGATTACATAATGCCTCCAGATGTGCTTCGGAAACTACTAATGGTCCTCCAGGAAATTATCAAAGCGTAGACAGTTTAAAACATTACTCCCATGGAGAAATGTCTGCATCGTGACTGTTGTATTCAATCTCGATGCAATATCTGTGTTTCATCATCACTCTGAAGATCCACAGATTACAGAGTGCCTCCAGATGTGCTTCGGAAACTACTACTGGTCCCACAGGGAAATATCTAAGCGTAGACAGTTTGATACATTACTCCCATGGAGAAACGTGCGTATGGAGACTTTTGTATTCAATCCCGATGCAATTTCTTTGTTTCATCAACAGATTACAGAATGGGTCCAGATGTGCTTCTGAAACTACTACTGGTCTTCCAGGGAACGATCAAAGCATAGACAGTTTAAGACATTACTCCCATGGAGAAACGTCCACATGGTGAATGTTATATTCAATCCCGATGCAATTCCTGTGTTTTATCAACACTCTGAAGGTCCACTGATTACAGAATGCCTCAAGTTGTGCTTTGGAAACTACTACTGGACTTCCAGGCAACGATCAAAGAGTAGACAATTTCAGTATTACTGCATGGAGAAAAGTCTGCATGGTGAATGTTGTATTCAAGGTCGATGCAATTTCTGCGTTTCATCAACACTCTGAAGGTCCAGAGATTACATAATGTATCCAGATGTTATTCGGAAACTACTACTGGTCCTCCAGGGAATGATAAACGAGTAGACAATTTGAGAGATTATTCCAATGGAGAAAAGTCCGCATGGTGCCTGTTGTATTCAATCCCGATGCGACTTATTTGCATCATAAACACTCTGAAGGTCCACAGATTACATAATGCCTCCAGATGTGCTTCGGATACTACTACTGGTCCTCCAGGGAACGATCCAAGCGGAGACAGTTTAAGACATTACTCCCATAGAGAAAAGTCCTCATGGATAATGTTGTATTCAATCCCGAAGCAATTTATTTGTTTCATCAACACTCTGAAGGTCGGAAGATTACAGCATGCCTCCAGATGTGCTTCGTAAACTACTACTGGTCTCCCAGGAATCAATGAAAGCGTAGACAATTTGAGACATTACTCCCATGGAGAAGAGTCCGCATGATGAATGTTGTATTCCATCTCGATGCAATATCTGTGTTACATCAACACTCTGAAGGTCCTACGATTACTGAATGCGTCCAAATGTGCTTCGGAAACTACTACTGGCCTTCCAGGGAACGATTAAAGCGTAGACAGTTTGAGACATTACTCCCATGGAGAAAAGTCCGCATGGCGCCTGTTGTCTTTAATCCCGATGCAATTTCTGTGTTTCATCAACACTCTGAAGGTCCACAGATTAATGAATGCCTCGACATGTGCTTCGGAATCTACGACTTGTCTCCCAGGAATCGATCAAAGCGTAGACAGTTTGAGACATTACTCCCCTGGCGTTAAGTCCGCATGGTGCCTGTTGTATTCTATCACGATGCAATTTCTATCTCTCATCAACACTCTGAAGGTCCACAGATTACAGGATGCCTCCAGATGTGCTTCGGAAACTACTACTAGTCTTCCAAGGAACGAACAAGTCGTAGACAGTTTGAGACATTACTCCCATGGAGAAAAGTCCGCATGGTGCCTGTTGAATTCAATCTCGATGCAATTTCTGTGTTTCATCAACGCTCGGAAGGTCCAAAGATAACTGAATGCCTCCAGATGTGCTCCGGAAACTACTACTAGTCCTAACTGGAAATATCTAAGCGTATCCAGTTTGAGACATTACTCCCATGAAGAAACGTGCGTATGGTGGCTTTTTTATTCAATCCCTATGTAATTTCTGTGTTTCATCAACACACTGAAGGTCAACAGTTTACAGAATGAGTCCAGATGTGCTTCGGAAACTACTACTGGTCTTCCAGGGAACGATCAAAACATAGACAGTTTGGGACATTACTCCCATGGAGAAAAGTCCGCATGGTGAATGTTGTATTCCATCTTGATTCAATTTCTGTGTTTCATCAACACTCTAAAGGTCGGAAGATTAAAGCATGCCTCCAGATGTGCTTCGGAAACTACTACTGGCCTCCAAGGAATCAATCAAAGCGTAGACAATTTGAGACATTACTCCCATGGAGAAGAGTCCGCATGATGAATGTTGTATTCCATCTCGATGCAATTTCTGTGTTACATCAACACTCTGAATGTCCAAAGATTACTGAATGCCTCCAGATGTGCTTCGGAAACTACTACTAGTCTTCCAGATAACGATCAAAGCGTAGACAGTTTGAGACATTACTCCCATGGAGAAAAGTCCGCATGGTGCCTGTAGTATTCAATCTCGATGCAATTTCTGCGTTTCATCAACACTCTGAAGGTCCAAAGTTTACTGAATGCCTCCAGATGTGGTTCGGAAACTACTACTAGTCTTCCAGGGAACGATCAAGTCGTAGACAGTTTGAGACATTACTCCCATGGAGAAACGTCCACATGGTGAATGTTATATTCAATCCCGATGCAATTCCTGTGTTTTATCAACACTCTGAAGGTCCACTGATTACAGAATGCCTCAAGTTGTGCTTTGGAAACTACTACTGGACTTCCAGGCAACGATCAAAAAGTAGACAATTTCAGTATTACTGCATGGAGAAAAGTCTGCATGGTGAATGTTGCATTCAAGGTCGATGCAATTTCTGCGTTTCATCAACACTCTGAAGGTCCAGAGATTTCATAATGCCTCCAGATGTTATTCGGAAACTACTACTGGTCCTCCAGGGAATGATAAACGAGTAGACAATTTGAGAGATTATTCCAATGGAGAAAAGTCCGCATGGTGCCTGTTGTATTCAATCCCGATGCGATTTATTTGCATCATAAACACTCTGAAGGTCCACAGATTCCATAATGCCTCCAGATGTGCTTCGGAAACTACTACTGGCCTCCAAGGAATCAATCAAAGCGTAGACAGTTTGAGACATTACTCCCATGTAGAAAAGTAAGCATGGTGCCTGTTGTATTCAAACCCGATGCAACTTCTGTGTTTCATCAACACTCTGAAGATCAACAGATTACATAATGCCTCCAGATGTGCTTCGGAAACTACTAATGGTCCTCCAGGAAATTATCAAAGCGTAGACAGTTTAAAACATTACTCCCATGGAGAAAGGTCCGCATGGTGACTGTTGTATTCAATCTCGATGCAATTTCTGTGTTTCATCATCACTCTGAAGATCCACAGATTACAGAGTGCCTCCAGATGTGTTCGGAAACTACTACTGGTCCTACAGGGAAATATCTAAGCGTAGACAGTTTGATACATTACTCCCATGAAGAAACGTGCGTATGGAGACTTTTGTATTCAATACCGATGCAATTTCTTTGTTCATCAACACACTGAAGGCCAACAGATTACAGAATGGGTCCAGATGTGCTTCGGAAACTTCTACTGGGCTTCTAGGGAACGATCAAAACATAGACAGTTTAAGACATTACTCCCATGGAGAAACGTCCGCATGTTGAATGTTATATTCAATCCCGATGCAATTCCTGTGTTTTATCAACACTCTGAAGGTCCACTGATTACAGAATGCCTCAAGTTGTGCTTTGGAAACTACTACTGGACTTCCAGGAATCAATCAAATCGTAGACAGTTTGAGACATTACTCCCATGGAGAAACGTAAGCATGGTGGCTGTTGTATTCAAACCTGATGCAACTTCTGTGTTTCATCAACACTCTGAAGATCCACAGATTACATAATGCCTCCAGATGTGCTTCGGAAACTACTAATGGTCCTCCAGGAAATTATCAAAGCGTAGACAGTTTAAAACATTACTCCCATGGAGAAATGTCTGCATGGTGACTGTTGTATTCAATCTCGATGCAATTTCTGTGTTTCATCATCACTCTGAAGATCCACAGATTACAGAGTGCCTCCAGATGTGCTTCGGAAACTACTACTGGTCCCACAGGGAAATATCTAAGCGTAGACTGTTTGATACATTACTCCCATGGAGAAACGTGCGTATGGAGACTTTTGTATTCAATCCCGATGCAATTTCTTTGTTTCATCAACAGATTACAGAATGGGTCCAGATGTGCTTCTGAAACTACTACTGGTCTTCCAGGGAACGATCAAAGCATAGACAGTTTAAGACATTACTCCCATGGAGAAACGTCCACATGGTGAATGTTATATTCAATCCCGATGCAATTCCTGTGTTTTATCAACACTCTGAAGGTCCACTGATTACAGAATGCCTCAAGTTGTGCTTTGGAAACTACTACTGGACTTCCAGGCAACGATCAAAGAGTAGACAATTTCAGTATTACTGCATGGAGAAAAGTCTCCATGGTGAATGTTGTATTCAAGGTCGATGCAATTTCTGCGTTTCATCAACACTCTGAAGGTCCAGAGATTACATAATGTATCCAGATGTTATTCGGAAACTACTACTGGTCCTCCAGGGAATGATAAACGAGTAGACAATTTGAGAGATTATTCCAATGGAGAAAAGTCCGCATGGAGCCTGTTGTATTCAATCCCGATGCGACTTATTTGCATCATAAACACTCTGAAGGTCCACAGATTACATAATGCCTCCAGATGTGCTTCGGATACTACTACTGGTCCTCCAGGGAACGATCCAAGCGGAGACAGTTTAAGACATTACTCCCATAGAGAAAAGTCCTCATGGATAATGTTGTATTCAATCCCGAAGCAATTTATTTGTTTCATCAACACTCTGAAGGTCGGAAGATTACAGCATGCCTCCAGATGTGCTTCGTAAACTACTACTGGTCTCCCAGGAATCAATGAAAGCGTAGACAATTTGAGACATTACTCCCATGGAGAAGAGTCCGCATGATGAATGTTGTATTCCATCTCGATGCAATTTCTGTGTTACATCAACACTCTGAAGGTCCTACGATTACTGAATGCGTCCAAATGTGCTTCGGAAACTACTACTGGCCTTCCAGGGAACGATTAAAGCGTAGACAGTTTGAGACATTACTCCCATGGAGAAAAGTCCGCATGGCGCCTGTTGTCTTCAATCCCGATGCAATTTCTGTGTTTCATCAACACTCTGAAGGTCCACAGATTAATGAATGCCTCGACATGTGCTTCGGAATCTACGACTTGTCTCCCAGGAATCGATCAAAGCATAGACAGTTTGAGACATTACTCCCCTGGCGTTAAGTCCGCATGGTGCCTGTTGTATTCTATCACGATGCAATTTCTATCTCTCATCAACACTCTGAAGGTCCACAGATTACAGGATGCCTCCAGATGTGCTTCGGAAACTACTACTAGTCTTCCAAGGAACGAACAAGTCGTAGACAGTTTGAGACATTACTCCCATGGAGAAAAGTCCGCATGGTGCCTGTTGAATTCAATCTCGATGCAATTTCTGTGTTTCATCAACGCTCGGAAGGTCCAAAGATAACTGAATGCCTCCAGATGTGCTCCGGAAACTACTACTAGTCCTAACTGGAAATATCTAAGCGTATCCAGTTTGAGACATTACTCCCATGAAGAAACGTGCGTATGGTGGCTTTTTTATTCAATCCCTATGTAATTTCTGTGTTTCATCAACACACTGAAGGTCAACAGTTTACAGAAAGAGTCCAGATGTGCTTCGGAAACTACTACTGGTCTTCCAGGGAACGATCAAAACATAGACAGTTTGGGACATTACTCCCATGGAGAAAAGTCCGCATGGTGAATGTTGTATTCCATCTTGATTCAATTTCTGTGTTTCATCAACACTCTAAAGGTCGGAAGATTAAAGCATGCCTCCAGATGTGCTTCGGAAACTACTACTGGCCTCCAAGGAATCAATCAAAGCGTAGACAATTTGAGACATTACTCCCATGGAGAAGAGTCCGCACGATGAATGTTGTATTCCATCTCGATGCAATTTCTGTGTTACATCAACACTCTGAATGTCCAAAGATTACTGAATGCCTCCAGATGTGCTTCGGAAACTACTACGAGTCTTCCAGGGAACGATCAAAGCGTAGACAGTTTGAGACATTACTCCCATGGAGAAAAGTCCGCATGGTGCCTGTAGTATTCAATCTCGATGCAATTTCTGCGTTTCATCAACACTCTGAAGGTCCAAAGTTTACTGAATGCCTCCAGATGTGGTTCGGAAACTACTACTAGTCTTCCAGGGAACGATCAAGTCGTAGACAGTTTGAGACATTACTCCCATGGAGAAAAGTCCGCATGGTGCCTGTTGAATTCAATCTCGATTCAATTTCTGTGTTTCATCAACGCTCGGAAGGTCCAAAGATAACTGAATGCCTCCAGATGTGCTCCGGAAACTACTACTAGTCCTAACTGGAAATATCTAAGCGTATCCAGTTTGAGACATTACTCCCATGAAGAAACGTGCGTATGGTGGCTATTTTATTCAATCCCTATGTAATTTCTGTGTTTCATCAACACACAGAAGGTCAACAGTTTACAGAATGAGTCCAGATGTGCTTCGGAAACTAGTACTGGCCTCCAAGGAATCAGTCAAAGCGTAGACAGTTTGAGACATTACTCCCATGGAGAAAAGTAAGCATGGTGCCTGTTGTATTCAAACCCGATGCAACTTCTGTGTTTCATCAACACTCTGAAGATCCACAGATTACATAATGCCTCCAGATGTGCTTCGGAAACTACTAATGGTCCTCCAGGAAATTATCAAAGCGTAGACAGTTTGAGACATTACTCCCATGGAGAAAAGTCCGCATGGTGACTGTTGTATTCAATCTCGATGCAATTTCTTTGTTTCATAAACACTCTGAATGTTCACAGATTACAGAATGTCTCCAGATGGGCCTCGGAAACCTCTACTGGTCTCCCAGGAATCGATTAAAGCGTAGACAATTTGAGACATTACTCCCATGCAGAAACGTTCGCATGGTGCCTGTTGTATTCAATCATGATGCAATTTATTTGTTTCATCAACACTCTGAAGGCCCACAGATTACATAATGCCTCCAGATGTGCTTCGGAAACTACTAATGGTCCTCCAGGAAATTATCAAAGCGTAGACAGTTTAAAACATTACTCCCATGGAAAAATGTCCGCATGGTGACTGTTGTATTCAATCTCGATGCAATTTCTGTGTTTCGTCATCACTCTGAAGATCCACAGATTACAGAGTGCCTCCAGATGTGCTTCGGAAACTACTACTGGTCCTACAGGGAAATATCTAAGCGTAGACAGTTTGATACATTACTCCCATGAAGAAACGTGCGTATGGAGACTTTTGTATTCAATCCCGATGCAATTTCTTTGTTTCATCAACACACTGAAGGTCAACAGATTACAGAATGGGTCCAGATGTTCTTCGGAAACTACTACTGGTCTTCTAGGGAACGATCAAAGCATAGACAGTTTGAGACATTACTCCCATGAAGAAACGTAAGTATGGAGGCTTTTGTATTCAATCCCTATGCAATTTCTGTGTTTCATCAACACACTGAAGGTCAACAGATTACAGAATGGGTCCAGATGTGCTTGGGAAACTACTACTGGTCTTCTAGGGAACGATCAAAGCATAGACAGTTTAAGACATTACTCCCATGGAGAAACGTCCGCATGTTGAATGTTATATTCAATCCCGATGCAATTCCTGTGTTTTATCAACACTCTGAAGGTCCACTGATTACAGAATGCCTCAAGTTGTGCTTTGGAAACTACTACTGGACTTCCAGGAATCAATCAAGGCGTAGACAGTTTGAGACATTACTCCCATGGAGAAAAGTAAGCATGGTGGCTGTTGTATTCAAAAGCGATGCAACTTCTGTGTTTCATCAACACTCTGAAGATCCACAGATTACATAATGCCTCCAGATGTGCTTCGGAAACTACTAATGGTCCTCCAGGAAATTATCAAAGCGTAGACAGTTTGAGACATTACTACCATGGAGAAATGTCCGCATGGTGACTGTTGTATTCAATCTCGATTCAATTTCTGTGTTTCATCATCACTCTGAAGATCCACAGATTACAGAGTGCCTCCTGATGTGCTTCGGAAACTACTACTGGTCCTACAGGGAAATATCTAAGCGTAGACAGTTTGATACATTACTCCCATGAAGAAACGTGCGTATGGAGACTTTTGTATTCAATCCCGATGCAATTTCTTTGTTTCATCAACACACTGAAGGTCAACAGATTACAGAATGGGTCCAGATGTGCTTCGGAAACTACTACTGGTCTTCCAGGGAACGATCAAAGCATAGACAGTTTAAGACATTACTCCCATGGAGAAACGTCCACATGGTGAATGTTATATTCAATCCCGATGCAATTCCTGTGTTTTATCAACACTCTGAAGGTCCACTGATTACAGAATGCCTCAAGTTGTGCTTTGGAAACTACTACTGGACTTCCAGGCAACGATCAAAGAGTAGACAATTTCAGTATTACTGCATGGAGAAAAGTCTGCATGGTGAATGTTGTATTCAAGGTCGATGCAATTTCTGCGTTTCATCAACACTCTGAAGGTCCAGAGATTACATAATGCCTCCAGATGTTATTCGGAAACTACTACTGGTCCTCCAGGGAATGATAAACGAGTAGACAATTTGAGAGATTATTCCAATGGAGAAAAGTCCGCATGGTGCCTGTTGTATTCAATCCCGATGCGATTTATTTGCATCATAAACACTCTGAAGGTCCACAGATTACATAATGCCTCCAGATGTGCTTGGGATACTACTACTGGTCCTCCAGGGAACGATCCAAGCGGAGACAGTTTAAGACATTACTCCCACAGAGAAAAGTCCTCATGGATAATGTTGTATTCAATCCCGAAGCAATTTATTTGTTTCATCAACACTCTGAAGGTCGGAAGATTACAGCATGCCTCCAGATGTGTTTCGTAAACTACTACTGGTCTCCCAGGAATCAATGAAAGCGTAGACAATTTGAGACATTACTCCCATGGAGAAGAGTCCGCATGATGAATGTTGTATTACATCTCGATGCAATTTCTGTGTTACATCAACACTCTGAAGGTCCTAAGATTACTGAATGCGTCCAAATGTGCTTCGGAAACTACTACTGGCCTTCCAGGGAACGATTAAAGCGTAGACAGTTTGAGACATTACTCCCATGGAGAAAAGTCCGTATGGCGCCTGTGTTATTCAATCCCGATGCAATTTCTGTGTTTCATCAACACTCTGAAGGTCCACAGATTAATGAATGCCTCGACATGTGCTTCGGAATCTACGACTTGTCTCCCAGGAATCGATCAAAGCGTAGACAGTTTGGGACATTACTCCCATGGAGAAAAGTCCGCATGGTGAATGTTGTATTCCATCTTGATTCAATTTCTGTGTTTCATCAACACTCTAAAGGTCGGAAGATTACAGCATGCCTCCAGATGTGCTTCGGAAACTACTACTAGTCTTCCAGGGAACGATCAAGTCGTAGACAGTTTGAGACATTACTCCCATGGAGAAATGTCCGCATGGTGCCTGTTGAATTCAATCTCGATGCAATTTCTGTGTTTCATCAACGCTCGGAAGGTCCAAAGATAACTGAATGCCTCCAGATGTGCTCCGGAAACTACTACTAGTCCTAACTGGAAATATCTAAGCGTATCCAGTTTGAGACATTACTCCCATGAAGAAACGTGCGTATGGTGGCTTTTTTATTCAATCCCTATGTAATTTCTGTGTTTCATCAACACACAGAAGGTCAACAGTTTACAGAATTAGTCCAGATGTGCTTCGGAAACTACTACTGGCCTCCAAGGAATCAATCAAAACGTAGACAGTTTGAGACATTACTCCCATGGAGAAAAGTAAGCATGGTGCCTGTTGCATTCAAACCCGATGCAACTTCTGTGTTTCATCAACACTCTGAAGATCCACAGATTACATAATGCCTCCAGATGTGCTTCGGAAACTACTAATGGTCCTCCAGGAAATTATCAAAATGTAGACAGTTTGAGACATTACTCCCATGGAGAAAAGTCCGCATGCTGACTGTTGTATTCAATCTCGATGCAATTTCTTTGTTACATAAACACTCTGAAGGTCCACAGATTACAGAATGCCTCCAGATGGGCCTCGGAAACCTCTACTGGTCTCACAGGAATCGATCAAAGCGTAGACAATTTGAGACATTACTCCCATGCAGAAACTTTCGCATGGTGCCTGTTGTATTCAATCATGATGCATTTTATTTGTTTCATCAACACTCTGCAGGTCCACAGATTACATAATGCCTCCAGATGTGCTTCGGAAACTACTAATGGTCCTCCAGGAAATTATCAAAGCGTAGACAGTTTAAAACATTACTCCCATGGAGAAATGTCCGCATGGTGACTGTTGTATTCAATCTCGATGCAATTTCTGTGTTTCATCATCACTCTGAAGATCCACAGATTACAGAGTGCCTCCAGATGTGCTTCGGAAACTACTACTGGTCCTACAGAGAAATATCTAAGCGTAGACAGTTTGATACATTACTCCCATGAAGAAACGTGCGTATGGAGACTTTTGTATTCAATACCGATGCAATTTCTTTGTTTCATCAACACACTGAAGGTCAACAGATTACAGAATGGGTCCAGATGTTCTTCGGAAACTACTACTGGTCTTCTAGGGAACGATCAAAGCATAGACAGTTTGAGACATTACTCCCATGAAGAAACGTAAGTATGGAGGCTTTTGTATTCAATCCCTATGCAATTTCTGTGTTTCATCAACACACTGAAGGTCAACAGATTACAGAATGGGTCCAGATGTGCTTCGGAAACTACTACTGGTCTTCTAGGGAACGATCAAAGCATAGGCAGTTTAAGACATTACTCCCATGGAGAAACGTCCGCATGTTGAATGTTATATTCAATCCCGATGCAATTCCTGTGTTTTATCAACACTCTGAAGGTCCACTGATTACAGAATGCCTCCAGATGGGCCTCCGAAACCTCTACTGGTCTCCCAGGAATCGATCAAAGCGTAGACAATTTGAGACATTACAACCATGCAGAAACGTTCGCATGGTGCCTGTTGTATTCAATCATGATGCAATTTATTTGTTTCATCAACACTCTGAAGGTCCACAGATTACATAATGCCTCCAGATGTGCTTCGTAAACTACTAATGGTCCTCCAGGAAATTATCAAAGCGTAGAAAGTTTAAAACATTACTCCCATGGAGAAATGTCCGCATGGTGACTGTTGTATTCAATCTCTATGCAATTTCTGTGTTTCATCATCACTCTGAAGATCCACAGATTACAGAGTGCCTCCAGATGTGCTTCGGAAACTACTACTGGTCTTCTAGGGAACGATCAAAGCATAGGCAGTTTAAGACATTACTCCCATGGAGAAACGTCCGCATGTTGAATGTTATATTCAATCCCGATGCAATTCCTGTGTTTTATCAACACTCTGAAGGTCCACTGATTACAGAATGCCTCAAGTTGTGCTTTGGAAACTACTACTGGACTTCCAGGAATCAATCAAAGCGTAGACAGTTTGAGACATTACTCCCATGGATAAAAGTAAGCATGGTGGCTGTTGTATTCAAACCCGATGCAACTTCTGTGTTTCATCAACACTCTGAAGATCCACAGATTACATAATTCCTCCAGATGTGCTTCGGAAACTACTAATGGTCCTCCAGGATATTATCAAAGCGTAGACAGTTTGAGACATTACTACCTTGGAGAAATGTCCGCATGGTGACTGTTGTATTCAATCTCGATTCAATTTCTGTGTTTCATCATCACTCTGAAGATCCACAGATTACAGAGTGCCTCCAGATGTGCTTCGGAAACTACTACTGGTCCTACAGGGAAATATCTAAGCGTAGACAGTTTGATACATTACTCCCATGAAGAAACGTGCGTATGGAGACTTTTGTATTCAATCCCGATGCAATTTCTGTGTTTCATCAACACACTGAAGGTCAACAGATTACAGAATGGGTCCAGATGTGCTTCTGAAACTACTACTGGTCTTTCAGGGAACGATCAAAGCATAGACAGTTTAACACATTACTCCCATGGAGAAACGTCCACATGGTGAATGTTATATTCAATCCCGATGCAATTCCTGTGTTTTATCAACACTCTGAAGGTCCACTGATTACAGAATGCCTCAAGTTGTGCTTTGGAATCTACTAATGGACTTCCAGGCAACGATCAAAGAGTAGACAATTTCAGTATTACTGCATGGAGAAAAGTCTGCATGGTGAATGTTGCATTCAAGGTCGATGCAATTTCTGCGTTTCATCAACACTCTGAAGGTCCAGAGATTACATAATGCCTCCAGATGTTATTCGGAAACTACTACTGGTCCTCCAGGGAATGATAAACGAGTAGACAATTTGAGAGATTATTCCAATGGAGAAAAGTCCGCATGGTGCATGTTGTATTCAATCCCGATGCGATTTATTTGCATCATAAACACTCTGAAGGTCCACAGATTCCATAATGCCTCCAGATGTGCTTCGGAAACTACTACTGGTCCTCCAGGGAACGATCCAAGCGGAGACAGTTTAAGACATTACTCCCATAGAGAAAAGTCCTCATGGATAATGTTGTATTCAATCCCGAAGCAATTTATTTGTTTCATCAACACTCTGAAGGTCGGAAGATTACTGAATGCGTCCAAATGTGCTTCGGAAACTACTACTGGCCTTCCAGGGAACGATTAAAGCGTAGACAGTTTGAGACATTACTCCCATGGAGAAAAGTCCGCATGGCGCCTGTTGTATTCAATCCCGATGCAATTTCTGTGTTTCATCAACACTCTGAAGGTCCACAGATTAATGAATGCCTCGACATGTGCTTCGGAATCTACGACTTGTCTCCCAGGAATCGATGAAAGCGTAGACAGTTCAAGACATTACTCCCATGGAGAAAAGTCCGCATGGTGAATGTTGTTTTCCCTTACGATGCAATTTCTGTGTTTTATCAACACTCTGAAGGTGCACAGATTACAGAATGCCTCCAGATCTGCTTCGGAGATTGCTACTAGTCTTCCAGGGAACAATCAAAGCGTAGACAGTTTGAGACATTACTCCCAGGGAGAAAAGTCCGCATGGTGAATGTTGATTCCATCACGATGCAATTTTTGTGTTTCATCAACACTCTGAAGGTCGAATATTTACAGAATTCCTCCAGATGGGCTTCGGAAACCACGACTAGTCTCCCAGGAATCGACCAAAGCGTAGACAGTTTGAGACATTATTCCCATGGAGAAGATTCCGCATGGAGCCTGTTGTATTCAATCTCGATGTAATTTCAGTGTTTCATCAACACTCTGAAGGTCCAAAGGCTACTGAATGCCTCCAGATGTGCTTTGGAAACAACTACTGGTTCTTCCACGGAACGATCAAAGCGTAGACACTTTGAGACATTACTCCCATGGAGTTAAGTCATCATGGCGCCTGTTGTATTCAATCCCGATGCAATTTCTGTGTTTCATCAACACTCTGAAGGTCCACAGATTAATGAATGCCACGCCATGTCCTTCAGAATCTACGGAATCTACGACTGGTCTCCCAGGAATCGATCAAAGCGTAGACAGTTTGAGACATCACTCCCATGGAGTAAAGTA
Source organism: Schistocerca gregaria (assembly GCF_023897955.1). Lineage (NCBI taxonomy): Eukaryota > Metazoa > Arthropoda > Insecta > Orthoptera > Acrididae > Schistocerca > Schistocerca gregaria. Next base: position 22,080,081 of record NW_026061710.1, read on the forward strand.
CGCATGGTGCCTGTTGTACTCTGTCCCGATGCAATTTCTATCTTTCATCAACACTCTGAAGGCCCACAGATTACAGAATGCATCCAGATCTACTTCGGAAACCACTACAGGTTTTCCAGGGAAATATCTAAGCGTAGACAGTTTGAGACATTACTCCCATAAAGAAACGTGGGTGTGGAGGCTTTTGTATTCAATCCCCATGCATTTTCTGGGTTTCATCAACACACTGAATATCAACAGATTACAGAATGCCTCCAGATGTACTTCGGAAACTACTACTAGTCTTCCAGGGAACGATCAAAGCGTAGACAGTTTGAGACATTACTCCCTCGGAGAAAAGTAAGTATAGTGCCAGTTGTATTCAATCGCAATGCAATTTCTCTGTTTCATCAACACTATGAAGGTCCACAGATTACAGAGTGCCTCCAGATGTGCTTCGGAAACTACTACTGGTCCTACAGGGAAATATCTAAGCGTAGACAGTTTGAGACATTACTCCCATGAAGAAACGTGGGTATGGAGGCTTTTGTATTCAATCCCGATTCAATTTCTGTGTTTCATCAACACACTGAAGAACAACAGATTACAGAATGAGTGAAGATGTAATTGGGAAACTATTACTGGTCTTCCAGGGAACGATCAAAGCATAGACAGTTTAAGACATTACTCCCATGGAGAAAAGTCCGCATGGTGAATGTTGTATTCAATCTCGATGCAATTTCTGTGTTTCATCAACACTCTGAAGGTCCAAAGGTAACTGAATGCCTCCAGATGTGCTTCGGAAACTACTACACGTCCTACAGGGAAATATCTAATCGTAGACAGTTTGAGACATTACTCCCATGAAGAAACGTGCGTATGGAGGCTTTTTTATTCAATCCCTATGCAATTTCTGTGTTTCATCAACACACTGAAGGTCAACAGATTACAGAATGAGTCCAGATGTGCTTCGGAAACTACTACTGGTCTTGCAGGGAATGATCAAAGCGTAGACAGTTTGAGACATTACTCCCATGGAGAAAAGTCCTCATGGGGAATGTTGTATTCAATCCCGAAGCAATTTATTTTTTTTCATCAACACTCTGAAGGTCCACAGATTACATAATGCCTACAGATGTTCTTCGGAAACTACTACTGGTCCTTCAGGGAATGATCAAAGCGTAGACAGTTTGAGACATTACTCCCATGGAGAAAGGTCCGCATTGGTGCCTGTTGTATTCAATCTCGATGCAATTTCTGTGTTTCATCAACACTCTGAAGATCGGAAGATTACAGCATGCCTCCAGATGTGCTTCGGAAACTACAACTGGCCTCCCAGGAATCAATCAAAGCGTAGACAGTTTGAGACATTACTCCCATGGAGAAAAGTAAGCATGGGGCCTGTTGTATTCAAACCCGATGCAACTTCTGTGTTTCATCAACACTCTGAAGATCCACAGATTACATAATGCCTCCAGATGTGCTTGGGATACTACTACTGGTCCTCCAGGGAACGATCCAAGCGGAGACAGTTTAAGACATTACTCCCATAGAGAAAAGTCCTCATGGATAATGTTGTATTCAATCCCGAAGCAATTTATTTGTTTCATCAACACTCTGAAGGTCGGAAGATTACAGCATGCCTCCAGATGTGCTTCGTAAACTACTACTGGTCTCCCAGGAATCAATGAAAGCGTAGACAATTTGAGACATTACTCCCATGGAGAAGAGTCCGCATGATGAATGTTGTATTCCATCTCGATGCAATTTCTGTGTTACATCAACACTCTGAAGGTCCACTGATTACAGAATGCCTCCAGATGGGCCTCCGAAACCTCTACTGGTCTCCCAGGAATCGATCAAAGCGTAGACAATTTGAGACATTACAACCATGCAGAAACGTTCGCATGGTGCCTGTTGTATTCAATCATGATGCAATTTATTTGTTTCATCAACACTCTGAAGGTCCACAGATTACATAATGCCTCCAGATGTGCTTCGTAAACTACTAATGGTCCTCCAGGAAATTATCAAAGCGTAGAAATTTTAAAACATTACTCCCATGGAGAAATGTCCGCATGGTGACTGTTGTATTCAATCTCGATGCAATTTCTGTGTTTCATCATCACTCTGAAGATCCACAGATTACAGAGTGCCTCCAGATGTGCTTCGGAAACTACTACTGGTCTTCTAGGGAACGATCAAAGCATAGGCAGTTTAAGACATTACTCCCATGGAGAAACGTCCGCATGTTGAATGTTATATTCAATCCCGATGCAATTCCTGTGTTTTATCAACACTCTGAAGGTCCACTGATTACAGAATGCCTCAAGTTGTGCTTTGGAAACTACTACTGGACTTCCAGGAATCAATCAAAGCGTAGACAGTTTGAGACATTACTCCCATGGATAAAAGTAAGCATGGTGGCTGTTGTATTCAAACCCGATGCAACTTCTGTGTTTCATCAACACTCTGAAGATCCACAGATTACATAATTCCTCCAGATGTGCTTCGGAAACTACTAATGGTCCTCCAGGATATTATCAAAGCGTAGACAGATTGAGACATTACTACCTTGGAGAAATGTCCGCATGGTGACTGTTGTATTCAATCTCGATTCAATTTCTGTGTTTCATCATCACTCTGAAGATCCACAGATTACAGAGTGCCTCCAGATGTGCTTCGGAAACTACTACTGGTCCTACAGGGAAATATCTAAGCGTAGACAGTTTGATACATTACTCCCATGAAGAAACGTGCGTATGGAGACTTTTGTATTCAATCCCGATGCAATTTCTGTGTTTCATCAACACACTGAAGGTCAACAGATTACAGAATGGGTCCAGATGTGCTTCTGAAACTACTACTGGTGTTCCAGGGAACGATCAAAGCATAGACAGTTTAAGACATTACTCCCATGGAGAAACGTCCACATGGTGAATGTTATATTCAATCCCGATGCAATTCCTGTGTTTTATCAACACTCTGAAGGTCCACTGATTACAGAATGCCTCAAGTTGTGCTTTGGAAACTACTAATGGACTTCCAGGCAACGATCAAAGAGTAGACAATTTCAGTATTACTGCATGGAGAAAAGTCTGCATGGTGAATGTTGCATTCAAGGTCGATGCAATTTCTGCGTTTCATCAACACTCTGAAGGTCCAGAGATTACATAATGCCTCCAGATGTTATTCGGAAACTACTACTGGTCCTCCAGGGAATGATAAACGAGTAGACAATTTGAAAGATTATTCCAATGGAGAAAAGTCCGCATGGTGCATGTTGTATTCAATCCCGATGCGATTTATTTGCATCATAAACACTCTGAAGGTCCACAGATTCCGTAATGCCTCCAGATGTGCTTCGGAAACTACTACTGGTCCTCCAGGGAACGATCCAAGCGGAGACAGTTTAAGACATTACTCCCATAGAGAAAAGTCCTCATGGATAATGTTGTATTTAATCCCGAAGCAATTTATTTGTTTCATCAACACTCTGAAGGTCGGAAGATTACTGAATGCGTCCAAATGTGCTTCGGAAACTACTACTGGCCTTCCAGGGAACGATTAAAGCGTAGACAGTTTGAGACATTACTCCCATGGAGAAAAGTCCGCATGGCGCCTGTTGTATTCAATCCCGATGCAATTTCTGTGTTTCATCAACACTCTGAAGGTCCACAGATTAATGAATGCCTCGACATGTGCTTCGGAATCTACGACTTGTCTCCCAGGAATCGATGAAAGCGTAGACAGTTCAAGACATTACTCCCATGGAGAAAAGTCCGCATGGTGAATGTTGTTTTCCCTTACGATGCAATTTCTGTGTTTTATCAACACTCTGAAGGTGCACAGATTACAGAATGCCTCCAGATCTGCTTCGGAGATTGCTACTAGTCTTCCAGGGAACAATCAAAGCGTAGACAGTTTGAGACATTACTCCCAGGGAGAAAAGTCCGCATGGTGAATGTTGATTCCATCACGATGCAATTTTTGTGTTTCATCAACACTCTGAAGGTCGAATGCTTACAGAATTCCTCCAGATGGGCTTCGGAAACCACGTCTAGTCTCCCAGGAATCGACCAAAGCGTAGACAGTTTGAGACATTATTCCCATGGAGAAGATTCCGCATGGAGCCTGTTGTATTCAATCTCGATGTAATTTCAGTGTTTCATCAACACTCTGAAGGTCCAAAGGCTACTGAATGCCTCCAGATGTGCTTCGGAAACTACTACTGGTCTTCTAGGGAACGATCAAAGCATAGGCAGTTTAAGACATTACTCCCATGGAGAAACGTCCGCATGTTGAATGTTATATTCAATCCCGATGCAATTCCTGTGTTTTATCAACACTCTGAAGGTCCACTGATTACAGAATGCCTCAAGTTGTGCTTTGGAAACTACTACTGGACTTCCAGGAATCAATCAAAGCGTAGACAGTTTGAGACATTACTCCCATGGATAAAAGTAAGCATGGTGGCTGTTGTATTCAAACCCGATGCAACTTCTGTGTTTCATCAACACTCTGAAGATCCACAGATTACATAATTCCTCCAGATGTGCTTCGGAAACTACTAATGGTCCTCCAGGATATTATCAAAGCGTAGACAGTTTGAGACATTACTACCTTGGAGAAATGTCCGCATGGTGACTGTTGTATTCAATCTCGATTCAATTTCTGTGTTTCATCATCACTCTGAAGATCCACAGATTACAGAGTGCCTCCAGATGTGCTTCGGAAACTACTACTGGTCCTACAGGGAAATATCTAAGCGTAGACAGTTTGATACATTACTCCCATGAAGAAACGTGCGTATGGAGACTTTTGTATTCAATCCCGATGCAATTTCTGTGTTTCATCAACACACTGAAGGTCAACAGATTACAGAATGGGTCCAGATGTGCTTCTGAAACTACTACTGGTCTTCCAGGGAACGATCAAAGCATAGACAGTTTAAGACATTACTCCCATGGAGAAACGTCCACATGGTGAATGTTATATTCAATCCCGATGCAATTCCTGTGTTTTATCAACACTCTGAAGGTCCACTGATTACAGAATGCCTCAAGTTGTGCTTTGGAAACTACTAATGGACTTCCAGGCAACGATCAAAGAGTAGACAATTTCAGTATTACTGCATGGAGAAAAGTCTGCATGGTGAATGTTGCATTCAAGGTCGATGCAATTTCTGCGTTTCATCAACACTCTGAAGGTCCAGAGATTACATAATGCCTCCAGATGTTATTCGGAAACTACTACTGGTCCTCCAGGGAATGATAAACGAGTAGACAATTTGAGAGATTATTCCAATGGAGAAAAGTCCGCATGGTGCATGTTGTATTCAATCCCGATGCGATTTATTTGCATCATAAACACTCTGAAGGTCCACAGATTCCATAATGCCTCCAGATGTGCTTCGGAAACTACTACTGGTCCTCCAGGGAACGATCCAAGCGGAGACAGTTTAAGACATTACTCCCATAGAGAAAAGTCCTCATGGATAATGTTGTATTCAATCCCGAAGCAATTTATTTGTTTCATCAACACTCTGAAGGTCGGAAGATTACTGAATGCGTCCAAATGTGCTTCGGAAACTACTACTGGCCTTCCAGGGAACGATTAAAGCGTAGACAGTTTGAGACATTACTCCCATGGAGAAAAGTCCGCATGGCGCCTGTTGTATTCAATCCCGATGCAATTTCTGTGTTTCATCAACACTCTGAAGGTCCACAGATTAATGAATGCCTCGACATGTGCTTCGGAATCTACGACTAGTCTCCCAGGAATCGACCAAAGCGTAGACAGTTTGAGACATTATTCCCATGGAGAAGATTCCGCATGGAGCCTGTTGTATTCAATCTCGATGTAATTTCAGTGTTTCATCAACACTCTGAAGGTCCAAAGGCTACTGAATGCCTCCAGATGTGCTTTGGAAACAACTACTGGTTCTTCCACGGAACGATCAAAGCGTAGACACTTTGAGACATTACTCCCATGGAGTTAAGTCATCATGGCGCCTGTTGTATTCAATCCCGATGCAATTTCTGTGTTTCATCAACACTCTGAAGGTCCACAGATTAATGAATGCCACGCCATGTCCTTCAGAATCTACGGAATCTACGACTGGTCTCCCAGGAATCGATCAAAGCGTAGACAGTTTGAGACATCACTCCCATGGAGTAAAGTACGCATGGTGCCTGTTGTACTCTGTCCCGATGCAATTTCTATCTTTCATCAACACTCTGAAGGCCCACAGATTACAGAATGCATCCAGATCTACTTCGGAAACCACTACAGGTTTTCCAGGGAAATATCTAAGCGTAGACAGTTTGAGACATTACTCCCATGAAGAAACGTGGGTATGGAGGCTTTTGTATTCAATCCCGATTCAATTTCTGTGTTTCATCAACACACTGAAGAACAACAGATTACAGAATGAGTGAAGATGTAATTGGGAAACTATTACTGGTCTTCCAGGGAACGATCAAAGCATAGACAGTTTAAGACATTACTCCCATGGAGAAAAGTCCGCATGGTGAATGTTGTATTCAATCTCGATGCAATTTCTGTGTTTCATCAACACTCTGAAGGTCCAAAGGTAACTGAATGCCTCCAGATGTGCTTCGGAAACTACTACACGTCCTACAGGGAAATATCTAATCGTAGACAGTTTGAGACATTACTCCCATGAAGAAACGTGCGTATGGAGGCTTTTTTATTCAATCCCTATGCAATTTCTGTGTTTCATCAACACACTGAAGGTCAACAGATTACAGAATGAGTCCAGATGTGCTTCGGAAACTACTACTGGTCTTGCAGGGAATGATCAAAGCGTAGACAGTTTGAGACATTACTCCCATGGAGAAAAGTCCTCATGGGGAATGTTGTATTCAATCCCGAAGCAATTTATTTTTTTCATCAACACTCTGAAGGTCCACAGATTACATAATGCCTACAGATGTTCTTCGGAAACTACTACTGGTCCTCCAGGGAATGATCAAAGCGTAGACAGTTTGAGACATTACTCCCATGGAGAAAGGTCCGCATTGGTGCCTGTTGTATTCAATCTCGATGCAATTTCTGTGTTTCATCAACACTCTGAAGGTCGGAAGATTACAGCATGCCTCCAGATGTGCTTCGGAAACTACAACTGGCCTCCCAGGAATCAATCAAAGCGTAGACAGTTTGAGACATTACTCCCATGGAGAAAAGTAAGCATGGGGCCTGTTGTATTCAAACCCGATGCAACTTCTGTGTTTCATCAACACTCTGAAGATCCACAGATTATATAATGCCTCCAGATGTGCTTCGGAAACTACTAATGGTCCTCCAGGAAATTATCAAAGCGTAGACAGTTTGAGACATTACTACCATGGAGAAATGTCCGCATGGTGACTGTTGTATTCAATCTCGATTTAATTTCTGTGTTTCATCATCACTCTGAAGATCCACAGATTACAGAGTGCCTCCAGATGTGCTTCGGAAACTACTACTGGTCCTACAGGGAAATATCTAAGCGTAGACAGTTTGATACATTACTCCTATGAAGAAACGTGCGTATGGAGACTTTTGTATTCAATCCCGATGCAATTTCTTTGTTTCATCAACAGATTACAGAATGTGTCCAGATGTGCTTCTGAAACTACTACTGGAATTCCAGGCAACGATCAAAGAGTAGACAATTTCAGTATTACTGCATGGAGAAAAGTCTGCATGGTGAATGTTGTATTCAAGGTCGATGCAATTTCTGCGTTTCATCAACACTCTGAAGGTCCAGAGATTACATAATGCCTCCAGATGTTATTCGGAAACTACTACTGGTCCTCCAGGGAATGATAAACGAGTAGACAATTTGAGAGATTATTCCAATGGTGAAAAGTCCGCATGGTGCCTGTTGTATTCAATCCCGATGCGATTTATTTGCATCATAAACACTCTGAAGGTCCACAGATTACATAATGCCTCCAGATGTGCTTGGGATACTACTACTGGTCCTCCAGGGAACGATCCAAGCGGAGACAGTTTAAGACATTACTCCCATAGAGAAAAGTCCTCATGGATAATGTTGTATTCAATCCCGAAGCAATTTATTTGTTTCATCAACACTCTGAAGGTCGGAAGATTACAGCATGCCTCCAGATGTGCTTCGTAAACTACTACTGGTCTCCCAGGAATCAATGAAAGCGTAGACAATTTGAGACATTACTCCCATGGAGAAGAGTCCGCATGATGAATGTTGTATTCCATCTCGATGCAATTTCTGTGTTACATCAACACTCTGAAGGTCCTAAGATTACTGAATGCGTCCAAATGTGCTTCGGAAACTACTACTGGCCTTCCAGGGAACGATTAAAGCGTAGACAGTTTGAGACATTACTCCCATGGAGAAAAGTCCGTATGGCGCCTGTGTTATTCAATCCCGATGCAATTTCTGTGTTTCATCAACACTCTGAAGGTCCACAGATTAATGAATGCCTCGACATGTGCTTCGGAATCTACGACTTGTCTCCCAGGAATCGATCAAAGCGTAGACAGTTTGAGACATTACTCCCCTGGCGTTAAGTCCGCATGGTGCCTGTTGTATTCTATCACGATGCAATTTCTATCTCTCATCAACACTCTGAAGGTCCACAGATTACAGGATGCCTCCAGATGTGCTTCGGAAACTACTACTGGTCCTACAGGGAAATATCTAAGCGTAGACAGTTTGAGACATTACTCCCATGAAGAAACGTGCGTATGGAGGCTTTTTTATTCAATCCCTATGCAATTTCTGTGTTTCATCAACACACTGAAGGTCAACAGATTACAGAATGAGTCCAGATGTGCTTCGGAAACTACTACTGGTCTTGCAGGGAACGATGAAAGCATAGAAAGTTTGAGATTTTTCTCCCATGGAGAAAAGTCCGCATGGTGAATGTTGTATACCATCTCGATGCAATTTCTGTGTTTCACCAACACTCAGATTAGGGAATGCCTCCAGATGTGCTTCGGAAACTACTACTGGTATTCCCGGAACATATCAAAGCGTAGATAGTTTGAGACGTTACTCCCATGATGAAAAGTCCGCATTGTGCATGTTGTATTCAACCCCTATGCAATTTCTGTGTTTTATCAATACTCTGAAAGTCCACAGATTACAGAATGCCTCCAGATGTGCTTCGGAACCTACTACTGGTCTTCCAGGGATCGATCAAAGCGTAGAAAGTTTGAGACATTACTCCCATGGGAAAAAGTCTGCATGAATTCTCGGTTCCACAAAACCAATTACAGCGAAATAAGCATCTCCGGTTTAAAGACTATGAGACTAGCCGACAGGGATTTTCCAAGCCCTTTATAGCTCCTAGGTCTCCGTGAGACACCCTATTGTAGTGCAGAAATGAAGCAGTTGCTGAAGTGAAGCACATCCTGTTCATCAAAGAGAACTACTGACGGATGTGTTATGGAAAAATGTTCTTCTCCCCGTGTCCAGTGAAACTCTGTTGCGATCATGAGTAGTTGTCATCTACGATCACTGTTTGTAGGTAATGTCTAGTAAAGTCATTAGAAGATCGAAATCGGTTGCAAAACGATTTAGTAAAGATATCTGTATGGTTCGAAAGTTGGCAGTTGGCAATTAGCGCAAAGTTATGAAAAGTGTGGGGTTATCCGCAAGAGTGCTACTAGGAATCCGTTAAACATCGGCTACACCATAAATCAAATCTAAAAGCCGTAATTTTAAATTAATACCTAAAAATTACAGTTACGAACTACTTAAGTGGAAAGAAGAGAGAGAAAATGATGCGGGGAAGACAAACCAAAGACTGCGTTTTTTTGGCGGAACAGTTAGAATATGTAACAGATCTACTGATGAGTCTAGCTACACTGTGCTTGTCCGTCTCCTTTCGAAGTACTGCTGCGCGGTGTGGGATTGTTACCAGATGGAATTAACGGAGTACATCGAGAAACTTCAAACAAGCGCTGCTCGTTTTGTATTAATATGGAATAGGGGAGAGAGTGTCACTGCATGATACACAGTTAGGGGAGGACGTCATCAAAACGAAGGCGTTTTTCGTTGCAGCGGTATCTTCTCACGGATTTTCAGTCATTAACTTTCTTCTCCGAACGTGAAAATATTTTGTTAACGCTGACCTACATAGGGAGAAAAGATCATCATAGTAAAATAAGGGAAATAAGAGCTCGCACTGACAGATATACGTGTTAGTTATTCCACCACGCTGTTCGAGATTGGAATAATAGAGAATTATTGTGAAGGTGGTTCGATAAACCCTCTGCCAAGCACTTAAGTGTGATTTGCGGTCTACCCATGTACATATAGATGTAGATAGTGGACGCTCATATCATTAAAAGTACCCCGTAACTCAACAGGAGGAAACGCATAAATCACTGCATGAAGGATTATAATTAGTGTGTTTATGATATGTTGAAATGTCTGTGTAGAGTCGCTTGATAAGACTGTTGCCCTGTTTGATTCTGTTTGTCTGCAGTTGGTTCTACTAACTGTCCCAGAAGGACTGAGAAGTTTCAGTGATAATCTGACGTTAAGTGCAAGCCACTCGTTCTGCGCATCAGTATGTCAGTACCTTAAGTGATCCATTTATATTCCATGTGTAATCGAGACCCATATTTATAAAGTTCGTCCATTAGCCTATCTTGTGTGACCAGGTCTTTTTATGTGTCTTTTCAGGTTTGTCTTGCATTTGGTACTTGAGCTGCTTTTCGTCTGCTAGAAGCACAGGATAACCAATTTTGTACCTCTTACGTGGGCAAAGAGTTCTATCGGTGCTGTTCGACAGCTTCGTGGTTGTCAAGTTGGTATTGTCCGTTTCCCGTGTGGGCTTTCCATGCGCTCCGAGCCGAGCGGTGGCTGTCGGTGGATGTATGGCTCTGAGCGCTATGGGACGTAACATCTGAGGTCATCAGTCCCCAAGAACTTAGAACTACTTAAACCTAACTAACCTAAGGACATCACACACATCCATGTCCGAGGCAGGATTCGAACCTGCAACCGTAGCAGTCGCGCGGTTCCGTACTGAACTCGGTGGATGTAGCTGTGCTCTTAAGTGAGCCCTCTCCTGCCAGTGATGAGATAGGTCGTAGCTTCAAACGCGGTCTTCATGCGTGGAGCCGTTCGGAAAAGCTCTTGGCCTGAATGAAGTGTTTCGATTACTTCTTGCTTTATATTGCTCTTAATAGGATGCTTGAGTCTATGATTTTGTCAGTGTCCGGAGGTTGCTTTGTTCCTTTCTACTATTGTTGTGTCAATGCGCTCTACAGGATATGGTTAGCCTGAGTTAATGTGCTTTAAAGCTTTGTGAATATGACAGAACTTGCGTTTTCGTGTATGTGCGATATTTCTTTTTATGTATTGTAGTTTATCGCATGTTCTATTTTCTGCTGTGATCTCGAGTTGTCTTTATTCTGTGAGCGTTGCGCTCTATTACTGAATCTCAATAGTTGGTCCGTGTTATTTTAACTGATAAGTGATGGGTGAATATTTGCGTTACTGCATTTCCGTGTTTTGTGGGAACGTGTAGCAGCTGCCTTTGTTTAATGGGGGCCATATGTTTCTCGAATCATTGGGGCCTTCCGCCTTGATGGTTTTATTATGAATTCGGTGTGATTCATGATCTATTCGTTGTTACAGTGGTGTACTCTCATTGATTTATACATTTAGCGATTTTCACTCACATCTGTTTGAAACAGTTGGATGTGCAACTCAGGTGACTTCTTTTCATGATGCTTGCGTGAATTCTCAGGTGGTGTATTTGCTGTAACAAGATGTTTCAATCGGTGTAAACCCCTTTGATGTTAGTGCATGCAGGCAATGCAGGTAATGTTCCTCTGAATTTCGTCGTTTTCGTGTGAAGCTTGATTGGATAACTGAAGTCATATGTTTCTGTTCCCTTTCCTCTCTTTTCCCTCACGTATGCATAGTTAAATTGCGCTATGTAATTTCTTCTTGCCAGATCAGATTAGTTTATTTCGTGTTCAGGCACAACTTAAGTATATCTTCAGAATGTCCACCCATTATTCTTTGTGGCTATTTTTGAATAAATGTGTTTCATGAAAACTCAAATCGTGTGTCCTCTAACTACTTCAGAACGCACCAAATAGCTGCCAGACTTGCAACTCGATGCTCTTAACTGCTTCTTTCTTTGAAATATTAGCCTGATTTTTATATGCTGCACAAAAAGACAGTGATAACGAAGTACCCAGAGAGAGGAATGAGTAGAACTAATGTGCCAAATTCACAATCCATTGATTAATTATACAGGTTCATTTAACGATGTTTTGTACTATGGTTAGATTTAGTATTGCATTAACTGCATGCAAATTTTTTTTTCCGCTATTCTCAAACAACCTCTGTGCCGGTTGGTGAACTCACGAAGGGACTGAAGAGAAATTTAATGTGCCGAGGAAAGTGAATGAAAAGCTATTTGATGACTTAGAAGCTGCGAATCTTAAGCTCGAACGGAACGTGGAAAGTAAAGCGAATGACTTTAGAAGATGCTACGGGATGAAATAGCGATCGAGTTAGCGAAAACGTCGAGGGTCGTCGAGAAGCGTCTGTGAAGCTGAAAGCGAGCAATTGCCGCTAAACAGAGTGCTCGAAGAACAGGAGAACAGGGTTATGGCGACGTTCGTGGCTGTCCCAAAGTGAACGCGTAGAGCTACTGTCCCGAGCTGAGAGAGCGGCTGCCGGGCGTTTGGAAGCCACGAAGGGTCAGGCAGAGCAGAGAATCAGCGCGATACGTACTCCGTCTTTTGCTGCGCCCGAGTTCCTGCTCCAAAGACCTACCGAGAGCAGGGAGTTAACGTCGCAGCGACAGAGAGCACCACTTCGGCCGCAGGCGGTGGCGATAAAGCAACAGACTGCCGGCTACTGTGAGCAACACCCAGGTCTGGTCCAGAGAGGACGATACGTAGCTCGTGACTTGAAGAAACGTGTGGCTCACCTCAAAGCAGGTTGTCCCGAAATTGAAGTAGACAGTTCCTGCGAATTAGTATGCACAGAGGACATTCTTGGCAAGCGGAATCAAATAATAACTGTATCCTTTTACCGACCTCCCAATTCAGATGATGTTGTTGTTGTCTTCAGTCCTGAGACTGGTTTGATGCAGCTCTCCATGCTACTCTATCCTGTGCAAGCTGCTTCATCTCCCAGTACCTACTGCAACCTACATCCTTCTGAATCTGCTTATTGTACTCATCTCTCGGTCTCCCTCTACGATTTTTACCCTCCACGCTGCCCTCCAATGCTAAATTTGTGATCCCTTGATGCCTCAAAACATGTCCTACCAACCGATCCCTTCTTCTAGTCAAGTTGTGCCACAAACTTCTCTTCTCCCCAATCCTATTCAATACCTCCTCATTAGTTACGTGATCTATCCACCTTATCTTCAGTATTCTTCTGTAGCACCACATTTCGAAAGCTTCTATTCTCTTCTTGTCCAAACTAGTAATCGTCCATGTTTCACTTCCATACATGGCTACACTCCAAACAAATACTTTCAGAAACGACTTCCTGATACATAAATCTATATTCGATGTTAACAAATTTCTCTTCTTCAGAAACGCTTTCCTTGCCATTGCCAGTCTACATTTTATATCCTCTCTACTTCGACCATCATCAGTTATTTTACTTCCTAAATAGCAAAACTCCTTTACTACTTTAACTGTCTCATTTCCTAATCTAATTCCCTCAGCATCACCCGATTTAATTTGACTACATTCCATTATCCTCGTTTTGCTTTTGTTAATGTTCATCTTATATCCTCCTTTCAAGACACTGTCCATTCCGTTCAACTGCTCCTCCAAGTCCTTTGCCGTCTCTGACAGAATTACAATGTCATCGGCGAACCTCAAAGTTTTTACTTCGTCTCCATGAATTTTAATACCTACTCCAAATTTTTCTTTTGTTTCCTTTACTGCTTGCTCAATATACAGATTGAATAACATCGGGGAGAGGCTACAACCCTGTCTCACTCCTTTCCCAACCACTGCTTCCCTTTCATGCCCCTCGACTCTTATTACTGCCATCTGGTTTCTGTACAAATTATAAATAGCCTTTCGCTCCCTGTATTTTACCCCTGCCACCTTTAGAATTTGAAAAAGAGTATTCCAGTCAACATTGTCAAAAGCTTTCTCTAAGTCTACAAATGCTAGAAACGTAGGTTTGCCTTTTCTTAATCTTTCTTCTAAGATATGTCGTAAGGTCAGTATTGCCTCACGTGTTTCCACATACAGTAGCTGAAAGGTTCAAAGACGAGTTGAGTTTAATTTCAAACGCGTACCCGACTCATACAAATATAGTTCGTGGTGCCTTTAATCTATCCTCGATATGTTAGTGAAAATACATGTTTAATTCCGGAGGTACGCATAAAACATCATCCGAAATTTTGCTAAACGCTTTCTCCGACAACTATTTCGAGCAGTTACTTCATGAATAGTAAAAGGTTGTGAAAACCGCGCTTTACCTGTTAACAAGGAATAATCCTGAACTAGTAACGAGGATTAAAACGGATACTGGTATTATTGAACGTACCCGGACCCCCAAGTCCTCCACAAATAAACGAAATATATACCTGTTCAAAAAAGCACATAAAAGTTCACATAACATCTTCCTCCACTCCTTCCACATTAATAATTTCACTGCAGACCAGATGTGACTTGAATGCAAAGAAATAGTATCGGCGGCAATTCAGAGATTTACACCAAATAAATTAACAAACGACGCAGTTCATCCTCATTGGTACGCAAAACGCGTCAAAACACTGTTGCAGAAACAACGAAACAAACATACCAAATTTAAACGGAAACAAAATCTCCAACATTGGCGATCTTTTAAAGAGACTCGAAATTTAGCGCTGACTTCAATGCGACATGCTTATAATAGTTTTCACAACGAAACTTTATCTCCAAACCTGGCAGAAAATTCAGACAGATTCTGTTCGTATGTGAAGTATGCTAGCGGCAAGACACAATCAATGCCTTCTCTGCGCGATAGCAATGGAGATACTATCGAAGACAGTGCTGCCAAAACAGAGCTACTAAACACAGTTATCCGAAATGCCTTCACAAAGGAACACGAAGTAAATATTCAAGAATTCGAAACAAGATCAGGTGCCAACATGAGTAACGTCGAAGTAGATATCCTTGGAGTAGTGAAGCAACTTGAATTACTTAATAAACGCATGTCTTCTGGCCCAGAGTGTATACCAATTAGGTTCCTATCAGAGTTTGGAGGTGCAATTCATCGAGTAAAACAGAAGTGATTCCTGGCGTTCTCCAGGGTCCTTTGCTGTTCCTCATCTCTATAAACGATTTGGGAGACAATCTGAGCATCCGTCTTTGATTGTTTGCAGATGACCCTGTCGTTTATCGGCTAATAAAGTCATCAGAAGATCAAAACAAATTGCAAAGCCATTTAGAAAAGGTATCTGGATGGTGCGAAAATTGGCAATTGACCCTAAATAACGGAAAGTGTGAGGTCATCCACATGAGTGCTAAACGTAATCCGTTAAACTTCGGTTACACAATAAATCAGAAAAATCTAAAGGTCGTAAATACCTAGGAATTATTATTACGAACAACTTAAATTGTAAGTCACACACAGAGTATGTTCTGGGGAAGGCTAACCCAAGACTGCATTTTACTGGCAGGAGACTTAGGAAGTGTAATACATCTGCTAAGGAGACTGCCTACACTATGCTTGTCCGTTATCTTTTAGAATACTGCTGTGCGGTGTGGGATCCTTACCACATAGGACTGACGGGGTGCATCGAAAAAGTGTATTATCACGATATAGGGGAGAGAGTGTGACTGAAATGTTGGAGGCTTTGGGATGGAGATCATTAAAACAAAGGCGTTTTTCGTTGCAGAGGAAGCTTCCTACGAAATTTCAATCACCAACGTTCTCCTCCGAATGCTAAAATATTCTGCTGACGGAGACCAACATAGGGAGAAACGATCAGCATAATAAAATAAGGGAAACCAGACCTCGCATTGAAAGATATATATGTTCGTTTCTACTGCGCTCTATACGAGATTGGAATAATAGGGAATTGTGAAGGTTGTTCGATGAAATGGCTCAAATGGCTCTGAGCACTATGGGACTCAACTTCTGAGGTCATCAGTCCCCTAGAACTTAGAACTACTTAAACCTAACTAACCTAAGGACATCGCACACATCCATGCCCGAGGCAGGATTCGAACCTGCAACCGTAACGGTCGAGCGGGGTTCGATGAACCCTCTGCCAGCCACTTAAATATAATTTGCAGTGTATCCATGTAAATGTAGATGTATAGGGGCTGATGGAGCCTCAGGGAATAAAGTGCAAAGAGGGACTCGGAACGCGAGGATAAGTGCGATTACAGGGAAAGCAATGTTGCGGGAGGCTTTCGCGGCGGAGGACAGACCTTCGCGAGAGAAAGGCAAAGTTTCTGTTTTAAGCATTTCCTTTCACTACGTGAGTTTGAGTTGTTCCTGAACTCGGTTAACTGAATTCACCCTATGCCTGGTCGGAACTGTTCGAATTTGTGCTTTCCCCAGTGTGGCCCAGCACACACTACTGGATTCGTGCGTTGTTTCTTAGCAGAGGAACCTGCCATGCCAATGAGGACCAGATCTCGGCGTTGTGCGACAGTAAGGGAATTTCGGCAGGCTTTCCTTTCAGCGCCGGGCGGAGTAGCGGTGCAATAAGAGTTCGAGTACGATTTGGGGGAGTATGTGTCTAAGTATACGGTGCGCAAACGCACGATTCCAGTTGCGGGCGCAGTCGAAAACCTAGACAAGAGTGACTGACCGTACGCGGCCACCCTAGTTCCTTTGGGAACAACTGGGGAATAGAAAAACGTAGGGTAAATCAGTACAGGAATGAAGGGGCACACGTAATCGGTCACGAGAACCCTGGAAGCAGTGGGATCAAAAACCATTTTTATGCGTTTCTGTCTGTAAAATATCTGGGAGTGTGCGTGCGGAACGATTTGAAGTGGAATGATCATATAAAATTAATTTTTGGTAAGGCGGGCACCAGGTTGAGATTCATTGGGAGAGTCCTTAGAAAATCTAGTCCATCAACAAAGGAGGTGGCTTACAAAACACTCGTTCGACCTATACTTGAGTATTGCTCATCAGTGTGGGATCCGTACCAGATTGGGTTGACGGAGGAGACAGAGAAGATCCGAAGAAGAGCGGCGCGTTTCGTCACAGGGTTATTAAGCGTGATAGCGTTACGGAGATGTTTAGCAAACTCAAGTGGCAGACACTGCAAGAGAGGCGCTGTGCATCACGGTGTAGCTTGCTGTCCAGGTTTTGAGAGGGTGCGTTTCTGGATGAGGTATCGAATATATTGCTTCCCCCCGCTTATACCTCCCGAGGAGATCACGAATGTAAAATTAGATTCGAGCGCGCACGGAGGCTTTCCGGCAGTCTTTCTTCCCGCGAACCGTACGCGACTGGAACAGAAAAGGGAGGTAATGAGAGTGGCACGTAAAGTGCCCTCCGCCACACACCGTTGGGTGGCTTGATCAGTATAAATGTAGATGTAGTAGCGACAACAACGGGCGGTCGTAGTGAGACCGATTACGGGGCTGGGATCAGCTGAGTGGTGATAGCAATAACGGGTGGCGGTGATTTGGGAACAACTGGGGAATAGAAAAAAATAGGGCAAATCAGTACAGGAATGAAGAGACACGCGAACGCAATCACAAAACCCTGGAAGCAGTGGGATCAGAAACCACTTTAATGCCTTCCTGTCTATTTAATTATTCGGGAGCTGACCGTTTGGTTTTAAACTTTGTTTTCTGCGTTTAATTTGATTGGGAAACCGTTGAGATTAAACTTAACATATACATGGATGGACATGAGAAATGAAAGGTGTAAGTAGGCTGTTTAGGTTTTTATGTTGGTAACGCCACATAGCGCTCTGTATGAAATTCACTGATTATGCTGTGTGCAGTCTGTGGCTGGTTGGCATTGTTGAAATATTCGCTATTGTAGTGTTGGGCAGTTGGATGTGAACAGCGCTTAGCGTAGCGCAGTTGGAGGTGAGCCGCCAGCAGTGTTGGATGTGGGGAGAGAGATGACAGAGTTTTGAGAGCGGATGATCTGGACGTGTCTCCATCAGAGTAATTTTGTAGGACTTGATTTCTAGTTAGTGCCTTCAATAGTTAGAATCTTTTATGTAGCTGGCAGTACTGGCGCTCGCTATATTGCAGTAGTTCGAGTAAGGAAGATTTTTATGAGGTTAGTGATTCATGAAAGGTATAGGTTATTGTTAGTCGGGGCCATTCTTTTGTAGGGATTTTTTAAGTCAGATTGCGTTGCGCTAAAATATTGTGAGTCCGTTTAGTGATGATCAGAGTAAGTAAAGAGAAATGTCTGAGTACGTTGAGTTTTGCTCAGCTGTTTGAAAATCAAATAACGTAAAGGAGATTATCAGCACAATCATTCATAAATTTTTCTAAAGGGAGTTTTCAAAGGTTGCAATAAATTTTTTATCTGTGATTATTACTTTAGGTATGAAATATTCTATTGCAGATTAATAAAAACGAATTTCTTTGAATGTTCCCAAAATAATGATTCAAGTTTAATTTTTATTCAAGGACTACTGCTGTTTGTACAAAAATGAAAATATTATTTTCCATCGAACTTAGCAAAGATTTTCACGTTGCACTGGATTTTTGTTTACTGGATATAGCCCGACTAGCTTTGAAGCATAAGACTATCTTTACTTTATGAATTCTTTTTTATATTTGTAAGCTCTCCTGAAGAATTATCCACTTTTAAATACACTTCACGATATGTTCCTAATTTTGAATGAAAATTTAAAAGAGCTGCAGCTTGTATCCACCTGTGAATGCACAAGATAAAATCTACTATCTCTTTGTATTCTGCGTATGGAATGCTGTGAAAAGAAACACTTTTTTATTTTCGTTCACGTCTACCTGTACCCTTTTTAGGATGTGGTCGTTATTGCGATGGTATATTTTAATCTGCCGCTGTTCCAGAATGCTCGCTCACGGCGCAGCTCCGTACTGCCAGCGATATCCAATAAAATGCTGGAAATTCTAAAATAAAATGGGTAATGTCCGGTGCGAACTTTGCAGTAATTGTGACAAACAGATTTTACTAGATAAATATATTTTAACAGAAACAATTAAAATCTTTACACACCGTTTACAATCCCAGCTACAAATGGCGTCGATCATCGACTTATGACAAATGAAGACTACGTAATAGCCTAATGCAACGTTGCGGGTTCCTCTCCCATTTAGTCTGTGCAGAAGGCAAGCGATTCTACTACAATAAATTGCCAATTTATATCTTACCTAATTTTTGTACAGTCTTTGTCGTTTTTGATAACATATCCTTTCTTCTGTAGCGGTTTTCACATCCTCCGCCACAGATAGTATTTAACAGTCTTTGAATAATCATTTATAATAGCAAAATTCATAATTATCTTTTAAATGCCCTTTTGAAATACAATTAACAGAAACACATATAAATTATTTGTTGCAATGAACATTATACATCGAAATGTTCTTTTAACTTTCACTTTGGATGCGTGCTGCCAGAAAACGTTACACCACGAAAGCAGAGACTGCTCATGAGGGGACCGTGAGCAGAATAGGAATGCCTTGGCGGGACCACCTCAGTTGGAGAAAATCGAACCCGCTGATCCACAACATAATCCACTTAACGACAATGAGTGGCGGGAACTCTCGCGACAGAATGGTGCGGAACAGGACGGATCTCTGAGCAAGGTAAGTGCGAATGTTCTACACGTGGAAAAATCCAGCACACGGGACGATTTGTGACAGTAGACTGCAGGCAGTAAGGTTTCAGCTTTTATGCCAGATATCACCACCTCTATTAGAATATCAGCACCCAGAACGCACTTGAGCTGCATGTGCCTGTGTTCGATTACAGGTGAGGCAGCGTTTCGTAATTATGTGTGGCTACAGAGGCAGCGTGCAATATTTCTGCAAGGGACTTCTGTCGACTTTTTGAGTACACGCCACACGGAGATGATGCTCTGTACTGGGTGAAACGAGGTCCGACACGATGCTACGACGTGCTCCGTGACTTTTGCCACTTCAGTGTATAAATGTACCGGATGTCTCTCTTAAAAGTCTTCAGGCACATTTCTTCTGGCTTTTCAGTAGATATTTTAAATGTGTAGATGCAGTCAGTCCAAACGTCACTGGTCATCACGTCGAAGGAAAGCTTCGGTTTGTTTCCGTTACACGCGAAATGCCTTTTGAAGCGGAATTTTACATTCTCATTCTATAGAGTGGCCCGAGATGAGTCCAGCTTGGTATTCGTTTTAGCGATACGTATTAGCAGGACAACTGGAAAACGGAGAGCGGCGGTAGCAATCAATTTGGGCCAGGGCCTTGTTGTCGCTGTTAGAGTATCGGTTATTCTTAGAGTTTTCCCGCTCCTGTTAATACAAATGGATGAAGCGAAAAACGTTGTAGACTAGTTTGTGGCCCGTCCATCCGAATGGGTACGTGAAATTCCGCTTTGAAAATAAATTAATTTTTTCTTTTACCGGGAACAAACCGACGCTTTGCGGCGACAGTGGCACATCATGACAGGCGTAATGAACAGTATTAATTTCGACTGACTCCACCTACACATTCCAAACACGAAATTGAAAATATCTGTCGGAACACCACAGCAAATGCGCCTGAAGACTCTTGGGTGGAATACCTACACAGAATATTGGAGAAATAGTGGCAAATATTTTGATAGGTGATACCAACCACAAAAACAAGAAAAAAAAATACCTTGAACGTGGGTCTGGAAATGCACACTTTGTGAGATCTCTACACTTGTCCATAGTGGCTGAAGACGTTCGGGTGTGAATATGTCCGCCTGACACGCAAGGTAGATATTAAATAAACAAATGATGTATGGCCACAGGTGCTGCCCCCATGATCCGTGAACCGAGCGAGGTGACGCAGTGGCTTGCACACTGGACTCGCATTCGGGAGGACGACGGTTCAATCCCGCGTCCGTCCATCCTGATTTAGGTTTTCCGTGGTTTCCCTAAATAACTCCAGGCAAATGCCGGGATGGTTCCTTTGAAAGGGCACGGCCGATTTTCTTCCCCGTCCTTCCCTAATCCGATGAGACCGATGACCTCACTGTCAGCTCTCCTTCCCCAAACAACCGAACCCCAACCCATGATCCGTCAATAGCGTTCACTACTGTACGTGTCTTTCCGTATTGACGTACTCCAGTGTACACAAGTCTGAGCACTGGGTAATCTACAGGCAGTTGTGTTGCATGTACTATAGTTTTAGCGTTGTTAGTGTGTGTTATTTTGTAGTAAATTGCTTTTAACAATAAGTATGTACCGCATTTATTTATTCAGAGTATGGCATTTAAGTACATTTTAGAATTGCATCACGTTATTCTACATTACATGTGTTCACAGACAAACATCTAGTCCCTGTAAGTCACATCGCAATGTTTACTGTCACTGTGATATTTGTAATGCACTGTGCACGAATGGGTTGGTAAATTTTCCATTTCTCTTCTGCTTGTTAACAATGGAAGCGTACTACTCCTAAAGTGACATGGCGGATATAATTATCTGCTATGGGTTAGCAGTTGGAAATAGCCCGTAACAACGTTCCCACTACGCAGAAAAATACCCACGTTGCAGAGTACCATGCGATAAGTTGTTGACCCAAAGTTTTCGGCTTCTTAAGGACACGGATTTTCTAGCTTCCAAAAGACGAATAGTGGACGGAATGAGTCACTTCACACACCTCAAATGCAGGAGGACATACCAGATTTTCTGGACGAAAGACGTGCAACAGCAGTGTGGGTATTTGGCGATTGACACCAACAGAAGGCATAAGTCATCCTGTTGTCCGGCTGGTACTGCTTGAGCTATTGCTGTATCCGTAACACCTTCAACACATCCAGGCACTAATGCCAGAGGACCACGATAGCCAATCATAGTTGTGTCATTGGCCCATACAGAAGCGTGCTGCAGGTCCACTGTTTTCGACGAAGAATTTGTTTCTCTGATCCTGTGCGGTTCACAAAGGGTCGTGCTGTGAACTTCCATACTCAGCACGTGTGGGCTTATGAAAACCCATATGCTGCTGTACAAGGAGTACATCAACCTCATTTCTCCGTCAACTAATGGATAGACATTCTTGGTGATAAGTTACTAGGGCCATACATCCTACTCCAAACATTTAATGGAGCTCATTATCGTCAACTTCTTGTTAACATTTTGCTTACCTTGTCGGAGGAGGTACCACATCAGTAAAGACTACCGATGTGGTTTATGCATTATGTCACATTTCATCTGCAATGTGTGTGAATATCGGATGCTGACGCTTCATGTCTTTTGGAATGGTTGGGGCGGAGGGGGCACACCTTGGTCCCCTGTTCCCTCGACTTCAGTCCTCTGTAGTTTTGGTTATGGGAACAGTTGAAGGCGTTAGTCTTGCAGTACCACATGTATGTGAAATTAGAAATCGTTACCAGAGTCGGAGACTATTTAGACTCTGACAAATCCCTTTAGATACAGTTTTGATATACATAATACAATGGAAATATCCTACTTGAAATTTGGCCCTTACATGAGGTCCTAGTGTGAACAATTTGTATAAAATTACTTAATAACTGTATTTTAAAAACAATTAATAATGCAAATCAAATGAAAGGAACACTAAATTCTTTAAATGAAATTCAAGTAAAAAATGAACTGGTGATTTATTGCAAAAAGTCTTCTTAGTACACAAGAAAACCAATAGACTAACTGTCTATCATGTTAGACTAATATTGACAATCAGCAAAATCATAATGTCCAGGGAAGGATAATGTGTTCATGCTGTACATTCCCTCCACGATGTTGAGGCGAAATAAATAAAAAAATTAAATTTATTGGTTTTTTGTAAAGAGGAAAAATTGTGGACATGGAATTGTAACTTCAGAATTTTTGAAAGGCCTTTCTTTTTTTACGGGCTGTATTGACCAGCTTGATTGCGGACAAATTCAGCGCTGCGTGAAATATGCCTGTAATATAATTTACCATTCCGATTAATTACATTTTTGAATTCTACGTCACTGTTGATTTAATCAGAGTTCTCACCTTAGACGTAGAATTAGTCCTTCTGCCACAATATTAATTCATTAGTCGCCCTCGATGTTCTTCTCTTTGTTGATCGTGTGTACCTTTCTAAGTCGGCATCGGTTCACTTCACGTAGACGGTGGAAACCAAGGAAATACAATGCTACGTCACTTTAAAAAATAGTGAGAAGTATCGAAGTGTTACGAAAATTATTTATTCACAAGACAATAAGACTTGCTCTGCTCGTCGCACAAATCATGATTACTAACAACATGGCTGCCTTTCCGCACAGTCCGAAATTACGTCCGTCCTCCACAAGGCAACAATCGAAAGTGTCTCTTAGCTCCTTCTTGGAGTATGAAACAAAAGCGAATCCAATATGAACATTACAGAGATTATATTCTACATCCCTCTCAATTTGATCTTTGGCGCAGCCTTTAAGGTGTTGTATGTCTCTGCGTCGGAATGTGTCATTACAATGTGAATAAACCCTACGAATCTGAATTTTACTATGTAGTGGTTCCTTGTCGGGACTAAAATGAAAAGAACCTTTCTTCGTATCTGGAATCTTACGGTACTGCGGTGGTGTACAACTATAAAATGGTAAGCTCCCAGACGAATTGGTGCCGCTACAGTGTGCTCACCAATCACTAGCCATCTCGATCTACATCCAAATCTACATCGATACTCTGCTAATTACGTTGAAGTGCCTGGCAGAGGGTTCTTCGGACCACCTTCAAAATTCTCTATTCTCCAAATGTCGTATAGCGCGCGGAAATAACAAACACCTACATCTTTTTCGTACGAGCTCTTCAAATGGTTCAAATGGCTCTAAGCTCTATGGGACTTAACATCTGAGGTCATCAGTCCCCTAGACTTAGAATTACTTAAACATTAACGAACCTAACCACACACACATCCATGCCCACGGCAGAATTCGAACCTGCGACCGTAGCAGATGCGCCGTTCCAGACCGAAGCGCCTAGAACCGGTTGGCCACAACGACCGGCTGTACGAGCTCTGACTTCCCTTATTTTATCATAGTGATCGTTTCTTCCTATCTAGATCGGCGTCAACAAAATATTTTCAAATTCAGAGGAGAAAGCTGGTGACTGGAATTTCGTGAGAAGATTGCTCCGCAACGAAAAATGCCTGTGTTTTAATGATCTCCATCACAAATCCTCCATCATTTCAGTGACACTCTCCCCCCTATTTCGGGATGATGCAAAACATGCTACCATCTTTGCACTTTTTCGATGTACCTGCTAATAAAACGTAGTGTTGGGTTAGCCTTCCCCACATGATTTTCTGTGTGTTCCTTACAATTTAAGTTGTTCGTAATTGTAATTACTAGGTATTTAGTTGAATGTATGGCCTTTAGATTTGACTGATTTATCGTGTGACGGAAGTTTAACGGATTACTTTTAGCACTCATGTGGATGACCTCACACTTTTCGTTATTTATGGTCGTTGCAATTTGTTTGCCGGCCGGTGTGGCCGTGCAGTTCTAGGCGCTACAGTCTGGAACCACGTGACCGCTACGATCGCAGGTTCGAATCCTGCCTCGGGCATGGATATGTGTGATGTCCGTAAGATAGTTAGGTTTAAGTAGTTCTAAGTTCTAGGGGACTGATGACCACAGATGTTAAGTCCCATAGTGCTCAGAGCCATTTATCTATTTCTTTGCAATGTGTTTTGATCTTCTGATGACTTTATTAGTCGATTACCGACAGCGTCATCTGCAAACAACCTAAGCGACTGCTCAGATTGTCTCGCAAATCGTTTATACGGATAAGGAACAGCAAAGGTGTGCGTCAACACGAGATCTGCGCCCCCATGCAACTTGTGGACCGAGCTAAGTTGTCGGGACGACTTCCCAGTGCAGAACACCAGAATGGTCACCCCCCCCCCCCCGCCCCCCCTCAGCGATCGAGCACGAGAAGTCTCCTCTACGACGATCGACCCAAGAGTGTTCGATCATCCACATCCAACTCCTCAGTTTGGGCCGTCATGGCAACAAGCATATCAGGTAAAACGTTATGTACTTCTGTCCAATGACAGCAGACGAATCAGAGCCTTGTATAAACAACTCAGAATTTCCAACAAGCCAAGCAAACGCCGCTGGAACCCCACCAGGTCAGGTTCACACAGCAGCAGGCCGCTCCTCGTCAAGAACTGGTCAGTTCTCTCCAGATGTTACCGGGTAAGACACTGAGCGTCAAATTCTGAGCTTCCTGGGGTCGTGACTCGGGACGTCACTATGTGTGCCACTGGATGTCAGACTCGGAAAAACTTTCTTCTTCAAGGCGTGAAAATGACTGTAATGCGTGAGTTATTGCCGGATTTGTTATGCGCTCTGTATGTGCTTTCATCCTGCTCAGACAGCAGCTGGTATAGATTTTACGCTTGTGAGCGTATATATACGTTGTTATGTGGCTAGCGGAGCTTGTGGACTGGCCCTGTTCGATTTCCTTTACGTACATTTATGTAATTCGAAAATCTGTGCCCAGACATCAGTTTACTAAAACAACGTGACAATTTTAAAAACCTCAAAAATGTTAATTCTAAAAAAAGGGAGATATTTTTCCGGTTCAGTTAAATACAAATCTATTCGTAAGTATTTGAGTTTCATATTGAAACAGTGTCGAGGTTAGAACCTCATTTTCAGCAGTTTCTTTAATTGTATTAATATTGTATCTTTTTGTCAACTGGAAATACTGAATTATAATATTCTAATGAAAATACGATTTTATTTGAGTCAAATCAAATAAATTAAAATTTGATTCAGACATGTGAAATGACTTGTGTATACTAATAAAGTTCCCAGAAAGAATTTCACTCTGCAGCAGAGAGTGCGCTGCGATGAAACGTGTTCTCAGAACTAGAATAATCTGCCAGAAGGTTCCATCAGTAATACTGGTGCGTTTTATATGTTCGTTTCTCCATGTAATGGAAAAAAAAGAAATACTCGACATTCACAGTGACTAGAGTATGTACAAAAAGGGCAATCAATACACATTTGCAGTTGACCAGCAGATCGTTCTGCAGATACAGTCTATCCTTTTGAATTTTTAAGTACTATAATCTATTTCTGTGAAGGATGCTTATCACGATATTTATTTGCTCTTTCACTTTATTCACATGAACTCTGAGAGTTTTATGTGACTATATTATTTTGTTTCTGCAAACATAATTCGTTCCACCAAAATAGCTGGAAACCCCACAGCAGATCAGTTCCAGTCATTCCACGAGTAAGGAGGTACAAGGCTTGTCTTGTCTGTAATTCTACCATGCCTAGACGGTCAATACCGTATTCTATCGCGTCCGCATTGTTACTTTGTGCCAAGAAGGACTCTCAGCAAGGGAAGGGTTCAGGCGTCTCGGAGTGAACCAAAGCTATGTTGTTTGGGTATGGAGGAGATACACAGAGAGAGAGGAAATGTCGATGACATGCCTCGTTCAGACCGCCCAAGGACTACTACTGCAGTGGATGACCGCATCCTACGGATTATGGCTCGGAGGAACTCTGACAGCAACGCCACCATGTTGAATAATGCTTTTCGTGCAGCCACAGGACGTCTTGTTACGACTCAAACTTTGCGCAATAGGCTGCATAATGCGCAACTTCACTTCCGATGTCCATGGCGAGGTCGATCTTTGCAACCACGACATTTTGCAGCACCGTACAGGTGGGCCCAACAACACGCAGAATGGACCGCTAAGGATTGGCATCACGTTCTATCCACCGATGAGTGTCGCATATGCCTTCAACCAGACAATCGTCGGAGACGTGTTTGGAGGCAACCCGGTCAGGATGAATGCCTCAAGATACACTGTCCAGCGAGTGCAGCAAGGTGGAGGTTCCCTTCTCTTTTGGGATGGCATTATGGAGGGCGGACGTACGCCGCTGGTGGTCATGGAAGGCGCCGTAACGGCTGTACGATACGTGAATACCACCTTCCACCGATAGTACAACCATGTCGGCAGCATATTGGCGAGGCATTCGTCTTCATGGACGACAGTTCGCGCCCCCATCGTGCACATCCTGTGAATGACTTCCTTCAGGATAACGACATCGCTCGACTAGGGTGACCAGCATCTTCTCCAGACATGAACGCTATAGAACATGTCTGGGATAGATTGAAAAGGGCTGTTTATGGAAGACGTGACGCACCAACCCTCTCAGGGATCTACGCCCAATCGCCGTAGAGAAGTGGGACAATCTTCACCAACAGTGCCTTGATGAACTTATGGCTAAAATGCCACGACGAATACAGGCACGAATCAATGCCATAGGACGTGCTACTGGCTATTAGAGGGAGAGGTGTGTACAGCAATGTTGACCACCACCTCCGAAGGTGTCCCTGTATGGTGGTACAAGATGCAATGCCTGACTTTCATTAGCAATAAAAAGGGTGCAAAGGATATTCATGTTGATCTCAATTCCAATTTTGTGTACAGGTTCCGGAGCTCTTGGAGCCGAGGTGATGCGAAACTTTTTTGATGTATGTACATTTTTACTATGTCTGTACAGAACTGTATACACTGTTAGCGTAAATAGCTCTAGGGAGGTGCATTATAGAATCAGTAAGCGTACAATACTTCAAAACTCGTTTACTACCTCATTTTCCGCAATTTGATCTTACGTTCTTGCCTCAGTGTCAGAGGTACAACAACAGATTTTGCGCTTGGCTGTCATCCATTCGTATGTGCCGCTACATTTTTGGAGAGAAACCCGGTTGCCGCACAGTCGCGGCGTTGGCCTCCCTCTCTCTCTCTCTCCCTCTCTGGTGCCGACTCGCTGAGTGTGACACCTAGCGGCAGCACTGGGTACCTTTGGCGCGACGTCGCGAGTCACAATCCCAGAAAGCTAAGGAATTAACGCCGGGTCTTGAGACTCAGACCTGCTAGCCGCCAGTAGCGCACGCAACACCGAAGATCCCACCCTCCTCCAAACGGCGCGTGACCCCTGCGGGCCCCAATGTAGCTGCCCTGCCGCACTTATAACCGGGGACTCAATGCTTTGAGCGGTGAGCTGGCTGTCCCTCCCTTATTCCCATTGTTGTGTGCCTCGGACGTTCTACAACTCCTGGGGAAACAAACTCCGAGTTTCCCACGAATTCTCTCAGCTGAAGTGACGTAAGTTAAGACACACAACCTCTGGAATTTTTATCAGGCACAATAGTGAAAATCAAGTATAGTAATGAGAGTTTAATAAAGTGATGAGAATCGTGTTCCAGCATTTCTCCGTCATAAGGAGCGGATGGTGTTAGTTTATCAATGGATGGAGGCTACCCAGATGGCTTGTAACATTTCAGCCGACGCCACGCCGGTCAACGATACCCAGACACTACAGGATCGCGTCTTCGACGCAACAACAAGCAAGCATATTTCGGAGAGTGCTTGATCTCTTAAGCTGAGGATCAGAGCGATACATTGCCATTGGAGGAACGTCACGTTGAGCACCTCATATGAGAAATGTCATTAACGGATATCAGGATGGACGGCTCCTATGGACAAGTGTGCAGATCACAGAAAGTATGCGTTTCCCGATCCACGTGTAATGGATTTTTTTTTCCTTGTTTTGATGGACAGCCCCACCTCGAAATATTCGACACTTTGCGCTACAGGTTAAAAGAAGAGTGACGAATATAAGATGCCTTCAATATTTATTAACGTTGTGGGTGGTTCTCTTGATTTATGCTAACTTTTTTCCAGCCTACGTCTAGATCTGGTTTTGTTCCCTGCATATAAAATTATATGCAAGCGTTTCTATCGCACCAGAAAGGATGGAGGAGGTTTGATGTAAGATCTATTCGTGGTTTCTCCTTTATCGAAATCGTTTCCCATAAGAATACAAGCTACATCGTTAGCCTCGTGGCTATTGAGGTTGATCCTCAAAATAACGTAGTACTAATAGTTCAATCCAGAACGGTTTAGGTAGCCTTTACGGTAGTTGGGTATAGCTGTGTGGTTAGTATTCGAACAGACATCCGAAGTAGTGTGGCGGTAATGCTTCAATCTGTCCGAAGAACAGTTCCAGCTTTATAAATGTAGCCAGAAGTGTATCGTGGCTAATGGAGTTGTTCATGAAGACCGATTAAAGTATTTTCCTAATATATTTTGTTGCCCTTATTTTATAAAATCATTTGGTGGCTTTCTAAGAGGTACTTTGTGTTAGGAGTACAAAACGTAAATAAAATTACATTTTCACACGTTTTACTTCAGGCAGAATTAGGTAATAAAGCCAGTCGATACCTTTCGTATAGTGCAACGACATAGTTGCTTACTGGCTGAGTATTTTCCAAGAGATCCTCTCACACAGACTGGTAATTTACACTGTTTTTAAGAGACACTCCGAGTGCGCCGTATCAGTCACTCTTTAACCTGTTACGTAAGGCGATTCGTTCCTGCTGTTATCTTTTGCGTGTATTCAGTCCCGCAACCAATAACCGTGCATTCGGGCGGTAATCAGTTATCGGTGCGTTATTGTAGTCTAAAAACTGAATCCGTTATAGTAACTCTTTTGTTTACTCACTCGGGGTCCCACCGTTTTGTACACAACTGAGGTGAGAAGTAGTTGTGACGTTCTCTACGGCGACATCAAAAACCCATTCTGAGGTGGTGCCGTCGAAAGCGTAAACCGAAGCAATCGGTCTGGATTCGAATACATCTCTCGAAAGAGAGTACAAAAGAATATTATCACAGGACTTTACAAACAGGTTTTCCAGAAATTCCTACCAGTTCACTTACTTAACTTATTTAATATTGCAACGCGTTTCGAGCTATCACCTCTTTATCAGGCAAAATATGACAAAACAAGAAACATTCAAACCAAATGGACATATACCTTAATGCAAGTATTCTTTCAGTCTTGTCGTTTGTTGTGGCTTTCCTGCAGAGAAAGTCAAATAGAAGCCGTATGAGAGCGCGTTTACTTCGTTTTCTTGTCTGTAGATGAATACTGGAGCACTCCGTTCATCAGAAAAGGCTGCCGTCTTGTGGCCACTGTGGCTTTAAATTGTAAGCACACCACGTAGCTCACTCGGAAAACATGAATAACTGATCTGGCTACTTCAGTATTATTGGCTTAATTTGTATTATTAGTTCACTTTTCTCGGACATGAGCAGACATCCACAAGTAGCAAATAATGTGACCGTGGCTTCCAAGTTAAGGTTCTTCGGTTAATCACAAGGCGTCTACTTCGTTAATAATCTTGCTGGCATTTCGATGATCTTTCTTGGGATTTCTTCATGATTCATTACATTCTTGCACGTGCTACCTTTTTATAGTTTTATGCACAGTGAGATATAATATCGAGCGATTTTAAAAAGCGAGTGAATCAAGCTGCGTCGGATAGAGGTGCAGGGGATAGCGTCAGTTACGTTTGACGCGAAATAGCATTTAGTCATAATGGAGCGTACACTGTCAAAGCATTTTATCAAAACGGTAGTTCGTACCAGCTAGCACGTCGTGCAATCCGCAACGACTTCAGCGTTAATCGAAATCGGCCGGTGCACCTGCCTGGGCGATTAAAATGTGGCTGGGGAACATTGAGGAGACGGCGCCAACTGGGAGACCAAAAACTGTGCGCTCGCCTGAAAAACATCGAACGTGTACGCCAAATGAAACGCGTATAGCACGTGTGCCTTGACACGACACTACAGCGCGACACGCACGTGCCGCACGAGTCGCGCGGCTGCAGTGCATATTGCGACACGTACACCGTACTTAGCACGCGCCGACTGGCGACGCTCTGCAATGACAGAACCGAAGCGCGCGCACCTTTTTATCTTTCTCTAATAATTTACAGAAACTATTCACTGAAAATATTTGATTTTTTTCCGTACTTGTAGCTTTATGTGTGAACGTCTTGGCCAAGTGCCCATTATCTCGCTAATGGTCATGCTTACTGGGATCTACACATTTTAGTAAGTCACTACGCAAAACTCAAAAAGTTTGCAATGAAAAATAGGGGACGCTATGATTTAGCGTTTGGTGCGTATTACACCATATGTTTCTGAGTATGAAATTCAGCTAACATATTAAATTTTTGTTTAGACTTAGGAGGAGGTCTCCATCTGTCTTCGATTTCGAGAAAATGGATCCCATGTAGCGCATTCACTCCCAATCTTACGCCACGGGAATGAAATATTCCTACATCACTGGTATTTCCTAAACCGCTCGAGACATCGAAACGAGATTTTGGCGAATGACGACACAAGGAGGAGAGTACTTTGCCACGCCGGCCGGTGTGGCCAAGTGGTTCTAGGCGCTTCAGTCTGGAACCGCGCGACCGCTACGATCGCAGGTTCGAATCCTGCCTCGGGCATGGATGTGTGTCATGCCCCTAGGTTAGTTAGGTTTAAGTAGTTCTAAGTTCTATGGGACTGATAACCTCAGATTTTAAGTCCCATAGTGCTCAGAGCCATTTGAACCATACTTTGCCACGTCGTAAACACACTGAGCTTTCTTATCTATCACGGTATATCAGTAGTTACACTTCCCTATTTATTTTTTTTCATTCCACTGACTAATTTTTTAAGGGTTATCGACAGCTAGTGAGACAAGAGTGTCCTAATATGAAAGTAAACATGAAATTTCTTCTCTTATGTTGCCACAAACCGTCACAATGAGTTTTTTGATAAGATATTCGGCTCTCTGGTCGCCAATTACTTGTTTAATGAGACAGATTTCTGAAACAGTGTGTCACAATAACTGCTGCAAAAATGAGTTTATGCAAATCATATTGTGTTTTGGCAAAAGAAGTGCTCTCAAACCCTTCAACAAGAGAAGTGTGGCCGTTACTCGCAAATGGTGTTGCTTCTTCGAATGAGAAGAGGTTAACAACTCACACGAAAATAAATCGCTAAATCTGTTGGAATTTTGGTTGAATCCCACAACCCATTTTATTTTTAACACCAGCGACTGAAATGGAAACTTACCAAAGGAGTTTTATTCCTTTTCTTTATCTGAGCAATAGCAAAGTAATGAAGAGCGTGGTCTTCAGGCGGGATACCACGCACACTACTGATGCCGGTTCCTCACCAACGCCTTGCCAAACTGACAGTCCGTGGTTCGCGAATAAAATAGTTGTTACTGAGAAAAGTAAACAACTGATACGTGGCACAACACAATGGCCAGTGTATTGTCAGCAGCTGCGAATAAATCGTTCGACAGGAATGCGGAAGCCAGCAAGTGTGCTTTGTGAGAGGAAGAGTTCACATCGTTCCGAAAACATTGTCATGAAAGTAGATCTGCCTTTGTCACCATTACATTTCTACACATCACCACACTCTTTCAGGATATTCCTACTTTTATATTAGTACCGACACTAATTCCTTTGTGTAGCCTGTTGTGTAATTAGTTTATTAACGCTGATAGTGTGTATGCAACCACTGAAATACTTTTCCTCGTCACGACGAGCCGATTAAAACATCGTTATTTAAGAGGGCTTCTCGACTATTTCGGGCTTGCAATGTACGAAGTATAATGTCTCTTATTAGACCCATACCCACATGATGATATGAAGTACGTAAGTTTTACTATCTCGGACGCTTTTTACCAGGAGCGCAAAGGGGTCATACCTGTGGAAATTATGCCTTTCCGACTTTTTGTAACGGATCGCAGAGATACTTCAGCATAAGAGGCAGCAAGTAGGTAACCTTGTTTTACTTTCCTGTCTTGCTTCTAGATGACACGATTTTATAATATTCCTTACTTCCTTATTCACTACCCTCACGGTAAATCGTCTGTCCCTTCTTACGTTCTGAAAACATTGTGGAGGCAGACGATATACTTTCAGTGGCTAATGGCTCACCGGTTATTGAACTGTGCATTGGGTTTTTTGACAAAGAATAAACAAAACAAAAGAACTGTACATATGTATGTAAATGAAAACTATTACGTGCTAACGAAAATGGACGGAGCGCTTAAACAGCGAAAAAAAGAACACTGCTCAGTGATAGAAAACTTCAGTTTACATTACAGGCCGTACTCTTCGGATGGACAATACTTCCACTGTCCGTATGCGCCATGCCGAAGTGAGTATATGGCAGAACTGCCCTCCCGCTCCCCGCCTCACACATCCGTCAGTACCCGCGTGACGCGCGGCGCGAGAAACTGCGCCGCTACCACAAAGCCGCGCGACCTGGCGCAGGCGCGTGTCGCGTCCCAGTCGCGTCGCGTCGCAGTTTGCGCGGTCCCATTTGAACCTGTGAAGTTGCAAAAACGCGCGCTGCGCTGCGCCTAGCCTTTAGAGTTGCCATTGAGAGACACACTCGTCGCTCAGTTCGCCGGCACAGCGCTACACTTGGGATTTCAAAGAGAACGGTAGGAAGGATTTTACCCCAGGATTTGCACTTTCACCCCTACAAAATCTAAACGGTACAGGTCCTTAAGGGAATAGATTATGTGATCCGCAGCCGCTTCTGATTAAAAGTTTTGGTCATGATTAGTCGGGACCAGGACATTGTAAACCGTTTGTGGATGAGGGATGAAGCTCACTTCCGTCTCTCCAGTTATGTGAACAAGCAGAACTTTCGATTTTGCAGTGACGTTAATACTAGAGAACTGCATCAGCAACCACTGCACTGGGCAATAGTTACTGCGTGGTTCGTAATGTCTTCAATTAGGGATCATAAGGCCAAACGATTTTTAAGTTGTAACAGTGACTTTGCAGAGATACGCAGACGTTTTAGAAAACTTATAACTCATCGTTCACTTCATTGTGTGCAAGTTGTGGAGTAAATGTTTCCAGCAGGACGGAGCAACGTCCCATACTGCGCTAGTAAGCATGAATATTGTCAGTCGTTTGTTTCCAAATGATAGAAGGTCTGGCTGGAGGAATGCGTGCTTCTAAGCGGACGCCATAATAAGACAGTTATCTTGAAAAAGTAACTGAGGAGGAGGAGGACATTAGTGTTTAACGTCCCTTCGACAACGAGGTCATTAGAGACGGAGCGCCAGCTCGGGTGAGGGAAGGATGGGGAAAGAAATCGGCCGTGCCCTTTCAAAGGAACCATCCCGACATTTGCCTGAAGCGATTTAGGGAAATCAGGGAAAACCTAAATCAGGACGGCCGGAGACGGGATTGAACCGTCGTCCTCCCGAATGCGAGTCCAGTGTGCTAACCACTGCGCCACCTCGCTCGGTGAAAAAGTAACTGACGTTTTACTGTTACAGAAAACACTTTTTCGTATATTTTAAGGTTATGAAATAGAAAAAGTGTCTTTATTTAACAGCTTTTCAAAAATCGCTCTTTATTATGCCTCACCCTGTAGTTGAAACTCTCTTCTTCATTTAGCTCATGAGGCCCTCAGCTTTAAAAGAATTTATTGTGTCGTAAACACAGTACTATTTCAATATGCTATACGAGCGTATTTTAGGAAAGACACACGGGAAATATGTAGTGGTAAATGCGAAAAACAAATACAGAACTAGTTCTCTCACAACTGTTATGACTACTCTTATTTTTTATTTGGGGGACTTAAGAAATCTGAATATTTTCGTAGTCTCTATGAAATAGCTGTGTTAATCTTAGATAACGGTAGGTGTGATTAACGTCTCTGACTGGTGGTGTGGAACTGTCTCAAGTGAAGGACAGCAGGAATTGGGTTATTCAGATACACACAGTAGACGATTGTAACTGCACTGTTTACGTGGAAAGAACCCACACATTTTACAAAAAATTGATGTATGTACGTATGTGGCACATCTCCCCCTAGACCACTGGACTGATATGGACCAAAGTTTGTGCACATACCCCTTACTGACAGGTAACAATCATAATTCAGGAGGTGCGGCATCATAAACGATGAGATGCATGAAAATCAGCCGCACCATGCCTGATGTTGAAATTTGCTTCTGTACTACTAACTCTATTCGTAACAAATTTCGCAGACATTCGCAGCGAAAGGCACATACAAAATTATATCATCATGCCACACATAATTCGGGAGATCCGACGTCATGAACACCAAGATGTGTGAAGAACTGCCGGAGTGTGCTTAATGTTTATATTTATCCTTGCTGCTCACTCTGTTAGCAACATATTTTGCTGACGGTATCGACATACGCCGCTGAATGCGCCTACATGAATGCATCGTTGTAGGACTCTTTACTGCCGAGCCACTCGTGCAGTCGAGTGAAGTCGAGTGAAGTGACACCAGGCAGCGCTTTTGGCAGCTTTCAACTATGAGGCGCAAACGGTTGTAGGCCTCGCCACAGAGGCGTGCAGATACTCGAAGCAGCTGTGCCAAGCGCATCATCCCACGCCGAGCCTACTGGCAGGTGTGCGTGCAAGGTTCCTCGTTGTGGAAAACTAGCAAAGTGAACACCCCGACCGACAGTGCCGGCTGTCAGCTAGTGTTCAATAAAAACATTATGACAGGTGACAGACTTCCGTCATTCAACAGTCTCTGGTCAATGAATAAGTTCTTTCTTATGATCTTAATGAATTATTGTCAATGTAAACAACGAGACACCAACAGAGATAGTGATAAATGGTTCAAATGGCTCTGAGTACTATGGGACTTAACATCTGAGGTCATCAGTCCCCTATACGTAGGGTAGTTAGGTTTAAGTAGTTCTAAGGACAGCACACACATCCATGCCCGAGACAGGATTCGAACCTGCGACCGTAGCAGCAGCGCGGTTCCGGACTGAAGCGCCTAGAAACGATCGGCCACAACGGCCGGCAAAAGCGATAAATGAGGTATTAGTGAAGATACTGGCTTATTAACATGGCTTGCTTCAAATTTTCAAAAAATGTAACTGATTCGAATATTTGACTAACGTAAAGCCTACCAAAATCGGCTGTATAGTTACGTTCATAGTCTGCACATAACTTTGCGGTGCACGGCCGTTGCCCCTGATAACAAAGTGCGAGTGCACCGCCCTCGTGGATAACATTGCGCCCCCTAGAGTGTGCAGCTGGAACACTGATAGAGGCAGAACATTCCCATTCGTCTGGTGCGCTCTCAAGTGTCATTGATACCTTCTCTGATAATGATCTCTTACCTTCGCCATCAAAATGGCCTACCTCACTGGGAACGCATTTCTGGCCATATGTCCGCATGACCTTTTTTGCTCCTTTTGCTGCGGAAGCTGTGATCTCTGTATCTTGAAACAATACAAACCAAGGGAAAATCGAAATCACTATCTCTCGCCAATAAATAAACGATCTCTATAATCATACAACACGAGCGAATTGTGTTAAGTAACTGATCGTTCATTTTGGCCGCTGTGCACAACGCAAATACCGTCTCCTTGCCATGAACAGCTTACGAATACAAGAGGTTATATTTATTATTTGCGGGTCGTCTTGCCCCTCAAAAACTGGAGGACAGTAAGTGATCTTGAAATTCGGCGACGTTCGTGGGTGCATTACGTGCTCCCACTTCTGGCCATATGAGGGTACGACGAGAATTGTCCATATAATCGTTCCGATGCGCTCACGTGTTATGTTTTGGAGAGGCATACCGTTGGTTGGGCAAATTGATCATGGTACACTCGCAGTACTAGGGGACGCGGTAAGTAGTTCCTGGCATTTTCGACTGCTGCTGTTGTGGGGCCTGAGGTTTTGTTTTCTGCAGGGTTTGCAAATATAACGAGTTCTACATATTTAGTGTTGTGTAATATATTAAAGATATTTGGAGGATACTGTCTGTTCTATGGTTAAAGAATTTTGTGGTGAATAAAATATTGTTTAATTTTGACTAGTTACATAACGTGTGGATGAATAAGTTATAGTTCGTGAGTCACAAACCATCTCGTACCTTCAAACGGAAGACCTTGCACCATGGAGTATATGAGATTTGCAAAAGAAGTAAGTTTATGTAATGTATTAACGAAGTTACCAGTCTCGAAAAGGAAAATTTGTGATAGCTGCAACAGCTTCTATTTCAGATCGTTGTTAACTTCTAACTGGTTTTTGATAAAACGATTGATTTCGCTTGCTGATTATTCTTGTGTAGTAGAGTAATAACGTAAGACATTTCTCATAGAGAAATACACTACTGACAAAATTTTTTCTCGATTGCAACGATTTGAACTGATATTTGTACCTAGGTACATGACCATGTTGTATCTTGGAACAGTCTCTCATTTGTCAAAAATCTTACTTTTCCGGAGTAATTGTAATTTCAGAAAGAAAGTGCATCACTCCTAAAGTGAATGCTGTCATTTCAAAATAGAATAACAAAATGGAGTAAAGGTCTATTAAAGTGTGAAAGTCTGAAGTGTGTTCCACGGTAAAACACTTTTCGCTAATAATTGTCAAAACTAAGAACAAACACAAAACGCTGTCCAAGCATATAAACGATCGATAGTCGAACTAAAAATCTGAATGCCGGGTGTTCGGACAAACTTCTAGGACTTGTAGAAGGGAGACAGGAAAGAATATTTTGAGTACAAACCCATGCCCAGGAATGTACCGTTTCAGTTCTACAATGGTTTCAACTTCGATTTTTAACTCATCCACTTCCGTTTGAGGGATTAAATTACGCATAAGGCAATACAAAACAATTCGAAATGAAACATAACGGAACACCTGTTTATCACTTAAGCACATTTGTTTGTGTTAAGACTCCTCGCCCTGTCCATCTGTCACCATATCGTTTGTTCAGATGTCTGCGAACTGCACGATACAAGCGAGTTGGTGCATCATCATGCTGAAACCACATTTCCTGATGGGCAATCAGTGGCACAGCTTTCAAGAACGGCCCCAATATCTTTTGTAGAAACATAAGATATGCAAGACCAGTTAGAGTGGAAGGAGGTACGGCCCAGTTACACGACAGTCTGGAATGCCTGCCAACAAACAAATATCCAACAGGCACCGAAGCCTCGGAATGTGCTTAGCATGAGGGTTTTTGGCTGCCAGACATGGCTGTTTAGCGAATTCAGAACACAGTCCCTCCCCAGTGAACTCACATTTGTCTGTGAACAGGAGTAGTTGGGTAAGGAAAGGATCAGCACATTTTGTTAGCGCAGGTTGCCTACATCAGGAGCAAGCATATATTCAGTGGAAAACCTATTGTTCTCTTTTGATTGACAAGTCCTTAACTTACTATTTTGCTAAGTGGATTATGACCATCTGAGGATAATCCGTCATTCCAAGAAACCCTCCACACTCCTCCCTTCCCTCTCCTTCTCCCCACTTCTCCTCCTTTTCCACCACCCCTCTGGAAATTGTCTCGCAATACAAGCACACTTATGATATGGACCCATTTGACTAATTAATTAAATCGACCAATTAATTAACCCCTCCCTATCTGGGACACCCCCAGCAGTTCCCCTCCCCTCCCCTCCCCCTCCAGGAATTTGTCTGGAAAAAGACCCAATTGATTGGCTAGCAGGTGGAAAATTGATTACAGTGTATGGAATATTGTTTAACCCTTTATTTGGCAGTGTTGCTTTCAAGCAACATCACATTTACCTTGGCCTTATGGGACAACAAACTCTTCCCAGTGCATTTTACTATCATTACTGCCTCCAGGCAACATTCCTTTACACACTGCCAACGCCAGTTTTTGTAATAGCTTAAGGTTTTCCACACGAGATAGCAGTTTGTGCAGTGGTGTTACAGAGATCTCCTCGTGTGAGCAACAGAGGTGTCTTATTTTGGTTCTAAAAGAGTGGATTTAAATAGATTGAAGAATAACTGCTAAGATTACTGGCAAGATATACCCAGAGGTAATTTTACAGCAGAAATATTTCAATCTTTGTTTTGAAATACGTAAGTAGTATAAAACTTTTATGTTGCCTGTGAGCAACATTGCCCATAGTTGGGACATGTGCCATTAGTATATTACACATGTTTACGGTGTGACAGAGAAGATATTTTTAATTTAGGGGCTTTTTAGCAATGGATTCCAGAATATTTTATGGAATTGAAAAAGCGAGAGGAATAGTAGTTCCACTAGAAAACCCGGCTTTGTCTGATCTACGTGAATCTGAAGACACTGAACTCGAAGCTTTGGCAGGCTGTAGTGATTCCAGAGCGTCAATCTCAGTTCCATAACCAAGTTATACCAGACACTGATTCTGATTTAGGAAGTGAAATCTCAGAAGCTGAACATGTGCAAGGACCTTCTGCAGTGAATCCTTCTAGTGCAAGTGGCAGTCAAGTGAAAAAGTAAATTACAAAAGCAGTCACTTACATGTGGGTAAAGGAAGATACAAGTGCTAGGGCAGAAAGTCTCTCTCCTGTGTTTTCTGATGAAGGCAATACACCACTGGGTTATTTCAGAAGATTCTTTGATTCAGAACTAATTGACAAAATTGTGCAGGAAACGAACTTAAACTCTGACCAACGAACTACACGTCAGTAAACAGCAATATAAATTAAATAGAACAATTTTTCGGTGTTCTGATATACATGGGTCTTGTTTCTATGTCTTAGTAGACTGACTATTGGTCTCAGTCAATGAACTGTGAAAAATTCACCAGTATTTTCAGTTTGAAGCGCTTTCAGAAACTCCGCCGATACCTGCATGTTACGAGCAATGAGAATGCTGTGAACTGTTCTGAAAGACTTTTGAAAATAAGACTTGTTCTAGAGTCAATTGTATAGAACTGCCGTGAGCAGAAACAAGAGTCGGCATTTTCTACAGATGAGAAGATGGTTGCATATAAAGGTACAAGAGCAGGTAATTTGCGCCAATATATTCAAATAAGCCACACAAGTGGCGTTTTAAGATTTTTGTTCGTGCTGGTGTGTCTAGAGTTGTCTATGATTTTCTTCCCTATACTGGCAAGGGGATGATAACTGATCTTGCTGATGACGTGAAAATAATGGAATTGGAATACTTTTATTTTGACA
Organism: Schistocerca gregaria; assembly: GCF_023897955.1. Classification (NCBI taxonomy): domain Eukaryota; kingdom Metazoa; phylum Arthropoda; class Insecta; order Orthoptera; family Acrididae; genus Schistocerca; species Schistocerca gregaria. Next base: position 22,119,992 of record NW_026061710.1, read on the forward strand.
ATTTATTTTGCAGCCTTGAACTTAAAACATACTTAAAAACATCAAAACATTGAGTCCATGGGCACCATAAGGAAGAACTGAATAAAGAACTGTCCTCTACATGACGATAAGCGGTTACTGAATGACGAGTCAGCTATGACTACAGGAAGGACAGTCACTCAGACCTCATTTTAGTAAGGTGGGCAGGCTATAAAATCGTGACACTTGCAAGCTCGTTTTTTGGTGTCCAACCACTCTCAACAGGAAAACGATGGGACAGCAATCAAAAAAGAATTGATGTGCCCTGTCCCAGTAATGTACGTCAGTACAACAAGCACATGGGAGGAGTTGATCTTGCTGGTATGCTGATAGAGCTCTACAGAGTACCAATGAAAACTAGGCGATGGTACATTAGATGGTTTGGATTTATTCTGGATCTGAGTGTTTTAAATGCTTGCCTGCATTTTTCGAAGAGAATCTCTGGACAAGAAGACCTCATCAAAGTCATTTAGGGCAGATACTGCCAATGGTTTGATATTTTCAGGTAAAAGTAAAGTAGGAAGACCTTCAACAGACAAACCACCACCATAAAAGAATAGGAGGAAGGCAACAGCTCCGACTGTTACACAAGATGTCCGATTTGATAATATGGAGCATTGGCCTGTATACGGTCCCAAAGGTCGTTGTCGTTATTGTCCGTCTGAATATTCTACAGTCATGTGTTCCAATTGCAATCTAGTATTGTACTTCGATCCAAAGAGGAACTGTTTCCAAAAATTCCATTGCAAGAAGAACAAGAAGGGAAAATGAAACAGTTCTATTACACAGCAGGAATGCATAAATGTGTTTATAAATTAAATTATTCACGTACGGCAAACATTTTGCTTGAGGTTATCGGCAAACTCCTTTTTCCTATAATATGTATAAGTGTGATCTACTGCTGGCAATGTTGCTTGTAAGCAACGTTTCATAATTTTCATAATTTTTGTCAAAAATATCTGAAACTGACTGAATTGTATTTCTTTAAGTATAATAAATAGATATAAGCACTTAATTTTTTTTTATTTTCACCATTTGCCAAATAAAGGATTAAAAAGTTTCTCATACACAAGACAATGTGTGAAAGATTCTTTATTTAAACAATTTAAGGGATACAAGGCAGTGTATATCATACAGTTCATTTATTTACTTTAAATATTTAAATAGACAAAATTCCATTCCCTACAAATTCTTTGAGGGTGAGAAGATACTTGGAATATTAAACAAGTTCGAAATTTTTTTTTAGCCCACACGCCCAAACACTTCACTGGGCTTGTCATTCCACGTATTACTATATGTGGAGGCCACGCTACCCCTGCTCAGGTCCGTGACTGGCCACTATGAGAGCAGACGTTGCAGTAATCCCCAAACAAAAGAGCTTCTGATGGTGGCTGTCCTTTATTATTTGATTGCTGAGAAATTCCTGTTCAAGCACATGCGCTCTCTCTCTCCTACCCCTATCCCCCTCTCTCTCCCTCCACCCCCCCCCCCCCCTCCTCACAACCGGTCATGTCCTGTAGTGTAACCCTGCTAGGACTGCATGCACCATTGGCCATGGTCGGATCAAATCACACACAAAGCAGCATTTACCTAGTTAACCCCACCTGTGCATTTCTTAGAGTGAGGTAATATCTCCATCAGATTGATTGTCTAATTAATTAAATCGATGCCCTTCGTGTGGGACAGTTTTCCGTTGCTTTCTATTGGTGGATTACTAGGATTAGAATATTTGATGGGATTCGATCCTACAGCTTCCCAGTTTCCGAACCCTACTGTTATTTTTTCCCGTTGCCTCCTATTGGTGTATACTGATACAGTTAAGTCATTTATAGAAAGTCCATTAAGCTGGAGGTAGCTGAAAATTTCAAATTTCAGCTCAGCTGCATGCTGTGTCCATAGAAAATCTGTGGAGATTTCGGACTGGTATGTGTGCTCGCAATAAAGCAACAACAATAAATTGATTAAACGGGGATTGGATATTGCGATTGGATTTTTAAACCTTTGTAGAATTCCTAAATTGGTTCTCTCCACTACATTCGGAAGGAGGAGGAGGAGGAGGAGGAGAAAGGGTGTGTTAGGGGATAGGACCAAGACACAGAAAATACCACAATCCAGGCCGTAGCAGTAGTTGTCATGGCCAGATGTTGGATATCGCTGAAATACATCCTGAATGCACATGCCCAGTGTCCACACGTCACTCGCCAATCTCCTCATGAGCAACCAGCGCCAACGCTCAGAGGTCGGACGGCCGTAGCCAGTTTGGTGGACGCGTGTGTCCGCCAGAGTGCACCACCCTGACGTGGTGGGGGTCTGGAAGTGATTGGAGTGGTAGGAATTAGGATGTTATCAACACGTTCATTGCCAACACTTGGCAGTTATCGATATTGAATGACTCAATTTTCCAAGGGGAATACATGCAACACATGCGATCACAGAGACAGCCCAATGCACACTGTGTATTAGTTTGCTGTTTACCTATCGAAAGGGCACTGTCGCTGGGACTTACTCCTGTAGCTGTGTGCAATAACCGACTAGCTGGCCTAATGGAACTTTTCGTTGTAACCACCGATTGCCAGAAAAGCCCATTTGTTCTGGCCACATGCCTCCTCTGGCACACGCCTCACATTCGAAACCGCGTCGTCCTAGGAAACCAGCAAAATTTATTTATCGCTGTAATTAGAATTAAATATTACACTTGCAGCCCTAATCTCATAACATCGGACACCGACTCTGGAAATATCCCCCTTATAACTGGGTACAGTTTAACACATAAAACGCTTCATCCTCCTTGGGGGTATTGGTGCATTAGTACAATGGACATCCAGCTCACAAAATAGTTTGATTGGGGTGATCATGTGCCATCACTGTGGATTTTTAGAGTATAAAAGGAGGTGTGATAGGAGCAATCGTACACCTTGCATGTTTATTATTACTGGAGAATCTAGACAATATTGGTTGTTGTTTTGGTCTTCAGTCCTGAGACTGGTCTGATGCAGCTCTCCATGCTACTCTATCCTGTGCAAGCTTCATCATCTGCCAGTACCTACTGCAACCTACATCCTTCTGAATCTGCTTAGTGTATTCATCTCTTGGTCTCCCTCGCCGTTTTTTACCCTCAAAGCTGCCCTCCGATACTAAATTGGTGATCCCTCGGTGTCTCAGAACATGTCCTACCAACCGGTCCCTTCTTCTAGTCAAGTTGTGGCACAAGCTCCTCTTCTCCCCAATTCTATTCAATACCTCCTCATTAAGTATGTGATCTACCCATCTAATCTTCAGCACTCTTCTGTAGAACCACATTTCGAAAGCTTCTATTCTCTTCTTGTCTAAGCTATTTATCGTCCATGTTTCACTTCCATACATGGCTACACTCCAATACAAATATTTTCAGAAACCACTTCCTGACATTTAAATCTATACTCGATGTTAACAAAATTTTCTTCTTCACAAACGCTTTCCTTGCCATTGCCACTCTATATTTTATATCCTCTCTACTTCGGCCATCATCAGTTATTTTGCTCCCCAAATAGCAAAACTCCTTTACAACTTTAAGTGTCTCATTTCCTAATCAAAATCCCTCAGCATCACCCTCGTTTTGCTTTTGTTGATGTTCATCTTATACCCTCCTTTCAAGACATTGTCCATTTTGTTCAACTGCTATTCCAAGTCCTTTGCTGTCTCTGACGTTCGCCGATGACATTGTAATTCTGTCAGAGTTTTTGTTTCTTCTCCATGGATTTTAATACCTACTCCGAACTTTTCTTTTGTTTCCTTCATTGCTTGCTCAATATATAGATTGAATAACAACGGGGACAGGCTACAACCTTGTCTCACTCCCTTCCCAACCACTGCATCCCTTTCATACCCCCCGACTCTTATAACTGCCATCTGCTTTCTGTACAGATTATAAATAGCCTTTCGCTCCCTGTATTTTACCCCTGCCACCTTCAGAATTTGAAAGAGAGTATTACAACCAACATTGTCAAAAGCTTTCTCTAAGTCTACAAATGCTAGAATCGTAGATTTGCCTTTCCTTAATCTTTCTTCTAAGATACGTCGTAGGGTAGGTATTGCCTCACGTGTTCCAACATTACTATGGAATCCAAGGTGATCTTCCCCGAGGTCGTCTTCTATAAGTTTTATCCATTCGTCTGTAAAGAATGCGCGTTAGTATTTTACAGCTGTGACTTATTAAACTGATAGGTAATTTTCACATCTGTCCACGCATGCTTTCTTTGTGATTGGAATTATTATATTCTTCTTGAAGTATGAGGGTATTTCGCCTGTCTCATACCAAATGGTAGAATTTTGTCAGAACTGACTCTCCCAAGGCTGTCAGTAGTTCTAATGGAATCTTGTCTACTCCCGGGGCCTTGTTTCGACTCAGGTCTTTCAGTGCTCTGTCAAACTCTTCACGCAGTATCATATCTCCTATTTCACCTTCTCCTACATCCTCTTCGATTTCGATAATATTATCCTCAAGTACATTGTCCTTGTATAGACCCTCTATATACTCCTTCCACCTTTCTGCTTTCCCTTCTATGCTTAGAACTGGGTTTCCATCTGAGCTCTTGATATCCATGCAATTGGTTCTCCTTTCTCCAAAGGTCTCTTTAATCTTCCTGTAGGCAGTATCTATCATACCCCTAGTGAGATAAGCCTCTATATCCTTACATTTATCGTCTAGCCATCCCTGCTTAGTCATTTTCCACTTGCTGTCGATCTCATTTTTGAGACGTTTGTATTCCTTTTTGCCTGCTTCATTTATTGCATTTTTATATTTTCTCCTTTCATCAGTTAAATTGAGTATTTCTTCTGTTACCCAAGGATTTCTACTAGCCCTCGTGTTTTTACCTACTTGATCCTCTGCTGCCTTGACTATTTCATCCCTCAAAGCTACCCATTCTTCTTCTACTGTATTTCATTCCCCCATTCCTGTCAATTGTTCTGTTATGCTCTCCCTGAAACTCTGTACAACCTCTGGTTCTTTCAGTTTATCCAGGTCTCATGTCCTTAAATTCCCTCCTTTTTGCAATTTCTTCAGCTTTGATCTTCATTTCATAACCAATAGATTGTGGCCAGAGTCCAAATCTGCCCCTGGAAATGTCTTGCACAAATATTGGTAATATAAGTTATATCGAAATAGGTATGATCTTTAGCAGCACGAATTTAAATGTTGTGGTGTCCTAACAGAGGATGGAGGGAAGACAGGGGTTTAAGGTCAGTCTACAAGTTCTGAATGGTGAGAAGTAAATGCCGGCAGACAAATATCCAGTGAAGGGAGGTTGATGATTTGGATCAGCGTCAAACGGTGTCACAGGGCATCTACAAGAGATGCAGATGTTGAGACTCGATACTTGCAGCAGGGGTCTGATTAGCACATTTGATTTGTGTTCAGACTATCTATTACACTGAATGCTAATTCTAAACATTAGAAAAGCAAAGGAGGCGATTTGTTGCACAACACAAGTCAATATCTAGAGCCACGGGAGCTGCACTACATGAGTCTGCCGACAGCCTCTCTCATGGCTCATATCAGCAAACGGAATTGTTTTTCGACGGCTGGCGCAGATGATGGATGTAGTGGAGTCTCATACAGGTACTAATCGACTGCTACTATATTTTTAATGATCGGCCTATCCAAAATTCATGCATGTGGACCATAAGGGAAAGGGCAAGTCTTGGGATTTTTAATAGTTTGGTGTACAATAAACGCAATATTCTTGTAGAATATCAGACAGTACATGGGATGTCAGCACTACGACCACACCTATGGGAAACTTTGACGAAAAATTGAATAACGCATCATACGAGGTTTTTCTCGAATTTTACCGATTTCATCACGAGATACTGATGTGAAATACGTTGAAATTGAGGGAAATGCGATAAAATATGTAAAATCACGAAAAACTAGTTAAATATACAAAATTAGAGAAGAATGCCATGAGATATGAAGCTAGCGAAATCAATAGGACTGCACATTCTGGAGGAGGGTGGTAGAATGGCGCTACATAAAGACACCTTTATAGCGGAGATGGCAATATTATCGTGCACATGAGCAATACAACCTAAAATCGAACGATGACATCTGTGTGCAAGAGGAAGGTTACAAGGGGCTATGGTAAACTGTAGGACTGTTACACATTCTCTGGCACTGCCTGTAGTGCTTATTTCCTTGTAAGCTGTCGCTGTTCCTTCGTATGCATTTTTGCCTGCTGACGACCATTTTATGGGACTGTTGTGAAAAGATCACTATTTCTGAACTGTAATTGGCCTTCATACTTTTACAGAGGTGTATGACACCAGGTGTTTACAAAGTTGGAGTGTTTGTTTTACTAAGAATTAATGCCTTCTTTGGCGTGATAGGTAGTAGTTTTATCACCTTACAGTGCGTCACCATAGTTCACCATAAAGAAAGTCACAGGAAGAATGTATATCATGCGCTTTATTACACTGGAATATTAACAGCGTTGTATTCCACACGACTAAGAAGGCACAAGCAGCACAGCTCTAGCATTATAGCGTGTTTAATGCAGGACCGTGTAGCCCTTGGAATGTGTTTATGTTCCACGATCATTTCTCTCTTTCTGATACCTTACTTGTATGGGCGCAAAACACAGGACCAATAATTTGGAATATTTTATATGAATCTACTGTGCTACCAGTTCTAAACTACATTCGTCTGGAGCTCAATCATGCACAAATTTCTTCTTTACGATCATCTGTTATATCATCACAACACTTTCATATCTACCATACACCGATAAGGGGTGCAAACCTCTTCCACATGTCTGCATCTGGAGATGCGCTGTGAGTACGATTGGTGTAGAATAGTCTCCCTGAACACCTGTTACGGATTCAGCTCTCTCTGTTCATTCACGAGACCTGGGGTTTAATGGGTATAATAACCTCCTACTTCTAGTCAGTTGAAAATGAAATAGGAGACAGTTTTTAGGGAGGGTTGGTCAAAGACAGTGCAAGGAGACCTTTCAATATCCAACTTTATCTAATCAATGCAAGAATAGTCTGTGACCCACATCCACGCAGGGAAAGATGGGCAATCGTAATACTAAATTACGCAGTATGATCAAACTGCCAGAAATATGTAGATAACCTAACTTCATAAGTAGAAATGCTGTCTGGTCTACTTTGTGCAGTACATCCATTCATCGATAATTCTTGTACATATGCACCAGTCATCTATCTACATTCGCAATGGTACTCGCAAAGTAGAGGGGGGCAGTTTAGTGATGATGTAGAACCTGGGAAACATGCTACCATGTCACTGGTCAGCGTTGACATTATGGAAAAACTGATAATATTGCTGAAATTGATAGCACCATCAACTGTGGTGCTTATTACAGTGCATCGGTGGCATCTTTTCCATCTACTGGTACATGGTTGATTACCACATAATGATTGACCGACTCCACCTGTTTGAGGGGGAGAGAGTCTTTATGAGAGCAACACGTTCCAGGGATGACCAGCACTGATTCCTTATATTGCAGCTATGTACGTGATATCTGTTTCAATCATAATGGAACACCAAGACGTCTGCTACCCCCATCACTATTGAAGATGAGATTAAATGTACAGGTCATCACCTCTGTATAGCTGTTTGTAAACGCTCCACAATGCCGCAAACTCTTCCAGTTTCCACATGTTGTGATGTTTTCCACATTTTTGTCAGTAAGAAACACCGCCTCTCTCTTATTTCAACCATCCTGTGTGCTGTGAGAACAGCATCATAGTTTACACCATGCAATGTCCAGCTTTCTGTGAGAGCCAATGGATCGAAATGTGTTTATGTCGGTTTAACACCTGACACAGACCTTGAAGTCATGGTGGACAAAAAAAAAAAAAGTATGGCGGTGTACAAAGCTGCAGACATATACTACTTCGATGTGTTACAGCGGAAAGCAACATATCAAACAAAGGCCCAATGACACTCTATTTTAATTGATAGTCTGTGGGATATGGTGGTTCTACAGTGCAGGTCCTGAAGCGACTTTGATCACTGGTTACCTGCTCCAGTCAAGCAGTAACTGTATATTATCAGTTGGACCTCCACATTGCACACAGACGGTACTTGTTTTTGACATATCGGAAGAGAGGAACACAGTAACACCTTATCAAATTCTCTATTGGGTGAGAGTGAAGATTTTATAGCTCATAGTTTCTTTCTGTTGGATGGTACAAAATAACGAAGATAGAGATAATGTTTTGGTGACAGATAGAAATGCACCCTGAGGGATACTGTGCGCTAAGTCCGCCGCTGGCGGCCGGAATGGCCGTGCGGTTCTAGGCGCTACAGTCTGGAGCCGAGAGACCGCTACGGTCGCAAGTTAGAATCCTGTCTCGGGCATGGATGTTTGTGTGATGTCCTTAGAACTAATTAAACCTAACTAACCTAAGTTCTAGGCGACTGATGAGCTCAGAAGTTAAGTCACATAGTGCTCAGAGCCATTTGAACCATTTGTAGTTTGAAAACATCCCTCAAAGCTGTAGCAAAATCATTGTCCATCTTCTAGTTCACATATTATGTGGAGTCTACCTAACTTTCCTCATAATCACTACTGTAACTGCTGGTACTGTCTTTCCTAATAGCTTGTGTCGCAGGAGAAAGCTTTGTTTGGCACTGGCTTTACACATTGCACCCGGTTAGCAGAGCTACGACAAAATGTTCCCATTTCCACCACACGGTAAAAAGATGGTCCCGTTGCATTAACTCAGCTCTCCGTGTTTGTCTCTCCAACTTCGGCTCAGTTACGACTCAAACTGTGATGACCACATGGACAAGGCTGCAGTGAGATCGTGGCAGAGACCGAGGGAGAGTTACAAGGTGCAGAGGGACTGATTAAAATCACGATGGAGTTTTGCCGTACAGGGTCCTTAGCAGACAGGATCGAAAGAGGTAACTAGTTTTGAGATAGGAGAGTGCCGTGAATATAATCTACCAGTGGCTGTAATCATGAAAATGTGAATCTCGTGTCACTGTGGCCTCCCGTCGGGTAGAGTGTTCGCCGGGTGCAAGTCTTTCTACATCTACATTCATACTCCGCAAGCCACCTGACGGTGTGTGGAGGAGGGTACCCTGAGTACCTCTATCGGTTCTCCCTTCTATTCCAGTCTCGTATTGTTCGTAGAAAGATGTATTGTCGGTATGCTTCTGTGGGGGTTCTAATCTCTCTGATTTTATCCTCATAGTCTCTTCGCGAGATATACGTAGGAGGGAGCAATATACTGCTTGACACTTCGGTGAAGGTATGTTCTCGAAACTTTAACAAAATCCCGTACCGAGCTACTGAGCGTCTCTCCTGCAGAGTCTTCCACTGGAGTTTATCTATCATCCCGTAACGCTTTCGCGATTACTAAATGATCCTGTAACGAAGCGCGCTGCTCTCCGTTGGATCTTCTCTGTCTCTTCTATCAAACCTATCTGGTGCGGATCCCACACTGCTGAGCAGTATTCAAGCAGTGGGCGAACAAGCGTACTGCAGCCTACTTCCTTTTTTTTCGGATTGCATTTCCTTGGGATTCTTCCAACGTATCTCGGTCTGGCATCTGCTTTACCGACGATCAACTTTATATGATCATTCCATTTTAAATCACTCCTAATGCGTACTCCCAGATAATTTATGCAATTAACTGCTTCCAGTTGCTGACCTATTTTGTAGATAAATAAGGGATCTATCTTTCTATGTATTCGCAGCACATTACACTTGTCTACATTGAGATTCAATTGCCATTCCTTGCACCATGCGTCAATTCGCTGCAGATCCTCCTGCATTTCAGTACAATTTTCCATTGTTGCAACCTCTCGATACACCACAGTATCACCTGCAAAAAGCCTCAGTGAACTTCCGATGTCATCCACCAGGTCATTTATTGTGAAAAGCAACGGTCCTATGACACTCCCCAGCGGCACACCTGAAATCACTCTTACTTCGGAACACTTCTCTCCATTGAGAATGACATGTTGCGTTCTGTTATCTAGGAACTCCTCAATCGAATCACACAATTGGTCTGATAGTCCGTATGCTCTTACTTTGTTCGTTAAACGACTGTGGGGAACTGTGTCAAACGCCTTGCGGAAGTCAAGAAACAGGGCATCTACCTGTGAACCAGTGTCTGTGGCCCTCTGAGTCTCGTGGACGAATAGCGCGAGCTGGGTTTCAAACGACCGTCTTTTTCGAAACCCATGCTGATTCCCACAGAGTAGATTTCTAGTCTCCAGAAAATACATTGTACTCGAACATAATACGTGTTCCAATATTCTACAACTGATCGACGTTAGAGATATAGGTCTATAGTTCTGCGCATCTGTTCGATGTCCCTTCTTGAAAACGGGGAGGACCTGTGCCCTTTTCCAATCCTTTGGAACGCTTCGCTCTTCTAGAGACCTACGGTACACTGCTGCAAGAAGGGGGGCAAGTTCCTTAGCGTACTCTGTGTAAAATCAAACTGGTATCCCATCAGGTCCAGCGGCCTTTCCCCTTTTGAGCAATTTTAATTGTTTCTCTATCCCTCTGTCGTCTATTTCGATATCTACCATTTTGTCAACAGTGCGACAATCTAGAGAAGGAAGTACAGTGCAGTCTTCCTCTGTGAAACAGCTTTGGAATAAGACATTTAGTATTTCGGCCTTTAGTCTGTCATCCTCTGTTTCAGTACCATTTTGGTCACAGAGTGTCTGGATATTTTGTTTTGATCCACCTACCGCTTTGACATAGGACCAACATTTCTTAGGATTTCTGCCAAGTCAGTACATAGAACTTTACTTTCGAATTCATTGAACGCCTCTCGCATAGCCCTCCTCACACTACCTTTCGCTTCGCGTAATTTTTGTTTGTCTGGAAGGCTTTGGCTATGTTTATGTTTGCTGTGAAGTTCCCTTTGCTTCCGCAGCAGTTTTCTAACTCGGTTGTTGTACCACGGTGGCTCTTTTCCATCGCTTACGATCTTGCTTGGCACATACTCATCTAACGCATAGTGTACGATGTTTTGAACTTTGTCCACTGATTCTTAACACTATCTGTATTTGAGACAAAACTTTTATATTGAGCCATCAGGTACTTTGTAATCTGCGTTTCGTCACTTTTGCTAAACAGAAAAATCTTCCTACCTTTTTTAATATTTCTATTTACGGCTGAAATCATCGATGCAGTAACCGTTTTATGATCGCTGATTCCCTGTTCTGCATTAACTGATTCAAATAGTTCGGGTCTGTTTGTCACCAGAAGGTCTAATATGTTATCGCCACGAGTCGGTTCTCTGTTTAACTGCTCAAGGTAGTTTTCAGATAAAGCACTTAAAAAAATTTCTCTGGATTCTTTGTCCCTGCCACCCGTTATGAACGTTTGAGTCACCCAGTCTGTATCCGGCAAATTAAAATCTCCACCCAGAACTCTAACATGGTGGGGAAATGTACTCGAAATGTTTTCCAAATTATTCTTCATGTGCTGAGCCCGGGGTCCTATAGAGACATCCAATTACGATGTCTGAGCCTGCTTTATCCTTGACCCTCACCCAAATCATTTTACAATTCGGATCTCCCTCAATTTCCTTCGATACTATTGCACTTCTTATCGCTAAAAACACGCCTCCCCGTTCACTGTCCAGCCTGTCTCTGCGGTATACATTCCAACCTGAGTTTAGGATTTCATTACTGTTTATGTCTGGTTTCAGCCAACTTTCTGTCCCTAGTACTATATGGGCGCTGTGACCGTTTATTAATGAGAGCAGTTCTGGGACCTTTCTATAGACGCTCTTGCAGTTTACTAATAGCACATTAATATTGTTATTCCCTGTTGCATTTTGCCTACTCCTACCTTGCCACGTCTCAGGAGGCGTCTTGCCGGGCCTAGAGAGGGAATTCTCTAACCTAAAAACCCCCATGTGCACTCCACACGTACTCCGCTACCATTGTAGCCGCTTCCGGCCTGTAGTGCACGCCTGACCTATTCAGGGGGACCCTACATTTCTGCATCCGATAGCGGAGGTCAAGAAATTTGCACCCCAGCTCTCCGCAGAATCGTCTGAGCCTCTGGTTTAAGCCTTCCACTCGGCTCCAAACCAGAGGACCGCGATCGGTTCTGGGAACGATACTACAAATAGTTAGCTCAGATTCCACCCCGCGAGCGAGGCTTTCCGCCTTCACCAATTCCGCCAACCGCCTGTACGAACTGAGGATGACCTCTCAACCCAGACGGCAGGAGTCATTCGTGCCGACATGAGCAACAATTTGCAGTCAGGTGCACCCAGTGCTCTCTATCGCCGCCGGTAGGGCCTCCTTCACATCTCGGATGAGACCCCCCGGCAAGCAGACAGAGTGAACACTGGCCTTCTTCCCCGACCTTTCCGCTATTTTCCTAAGGGGCTCCATCACCCTCCTAACGTTGGAGCTCCCAATAACTAATAAACCCCTCCCCCCGTGTGCCTGCTCGGACCTTGCTGAAGGAGCAGCCACATGTCCACTCACAGACAGAGCGGGTGATGCCACACGGCCACCCTCCACATTGACCCTCCGCCTCGTGCGCCGCGAACGCCACTGAACCCGCCACTCCCCTTGCGGAGAGGGTGGCCCAACCGCGCCCGGTACCCGAGAAGATATCTTGACAGCAGGGACAGTGGGTGAAGCATGTAACACCTGGGGTGTACCTTGAGACGCTCCAGACTCCCCACTGCCGCTACACTCCGAGGTAGCAGCCTGAAGACGGATGACCGCGGCCATCAACACGCTCAGCTGTTTGCGAAGAGTGGCCAGCTCCTCGTGCGTCCGTACACAGCAGTCACACATCCTATCCATCCTAAGGAATTAATTTACTGAAGAGACTTAATAAACTTTTAACTAGACTGCTAAATCACTAAAGGCGGCTGATTATTGACTAAACTGTGATTGCTAGCCACTTCTTGTAGAAAACAATGAAAATAGCACTACCCGTCTCTGGACTGTATTGAAAACAAACACTAGCACTACTGGCACTATGGCTCACTAAAGGGACTCTCTCTGACTGTATTCAAAACTAACACGAAATCTATGGAACACTATTAATAGCAGTCGACAATTAAAGCTTCCTAAAAGCAAAAACACACGGTAAAAGAAGTGACAACTAAGAAAAATACAGTTAATACTTAAATAACGTAGCTCGCTGCACAGCAGACGTGAAGCAGACGGCGGTTAGGACGACATTTTCGGTTTGACGCCACTTCGACGAGTTGCGCGTCGATGGGGGATGAAATGATGATGGTTAGAACAACACAACATCCAGTCCCTGAGCGGAAAAAATCTCCAGTCCAGCCGGGAATCGAACCCGGTCGCTTAGGATTGACATTCTGTCGAGCTGACCACTCAGCTACCGGAACTGGACGCTGTAATCATTAAGACAACGCGATAGGATGCACCCAAAATATGTGGCTGAATGGTACTAAATTCCAGACAGCATTTCTGGCTGAAAGCTTGACACTAAAGACCTGAGAAGTAATGGGATTTTATACATATTTTATGAGGTCCATCTAGTGATGCATTTTTAAGTGATTGCTCATATAACATACCATCCACTGTATGTGATCATTCTCAATCAACCATCAACCTCCCCTATAGCCACGTGGATATATCGCAGAACCTCTGTTACACTGTCTACATACTATCGATATAGAAGACGCTACAAATACTGTTTGTCAGTGTGACAAATACGTAGCAGCTGCAAGAAGCAGTCCCAAATATTGGACTAGTACCATGTTTCTTAGCTGCATCACTTTCTAAATTCGGTGATAGTGTTGATTTTATTACGGGCTTACATCGCTAGCAATGTGCACCTACACTTTCGGTCTGTTAATACAGAAACCGCAATCACTATCCACGTTCAATATCTTGGTATTTGTGCGGAAGACTACTTTATTCAGAAGCACTAGCATACCTCGATTTATAAGGAAGGTATACTTTTCAGCATGGATATCGTTGTTGATACTTGGGTGTCTGTAGAACGAAGACCGATATTTATGCGGGGTTACAATAACACGGTCTTTGCGATCGTGTTTTTAATATCTGGTAGCTCATAAGACGATTATGCCTCTCTTCGTAAGACACACATGCAAGGTAAACAAATGAGGCATGTCGATCCATCGCGGTTTTCCACTGAATATTGCTTGGAGCCACCAGCATTCAGTTACTGGCGAAGTATTGTACTTAGTAGGCGGTGTGAATGGCAGGCTTATAAAGCTAGTTTTGGGGGTGTGAAGTGACTGTGGTTATTGTTTCAACATGTACAAAGAAAACGGCTGTGTCCAGTCATAAGGGAGATATGGGTTTGACATGGGGGACTGCAGTTTCAAGGCATCGATAGCCATAAGGAGGTGCCCAGTCATAAGAGGGTTATTGATATTTCCAGAGCCACAGTCCTCAGGAGGAGGTGTTTCTGTTACTTCGATCTCTGTTTAATGTTATCAGGTTGGGGCTGCAATCGAACTATGTGATTGTAATTACAGCGATAAATACGTCGCTGGTTTCCTAGGACGACAAAGTTCGTCATGAGGAGCACGTGGCAGAGGTAGACTGTGGCCAGAACAAATGGGTTTGCTGGCTAAAAGCTCTTGCGAGTGGTAGAGACAAAGAAAAGTTCAGGCCAGCGGACTAGTCGTTTTTTGCGCACAGCTGCAGGACAACTCCCGGCGATTATGCCCTCTGGATAGCTGAATAGCGAACTGATACTCAGTACGAGTTGAGCTGTCTTTTCGATCACGTGTGTTGCATGTATTCTCCATGGCCAATTGAGCAATTCAGTATTGATCACTGCCAAGTGTTGGTCCTGAACGCATTCATGAAATACGAAGTCCTACAACTCAATTATCGCTGGACTCCGCGCATGACTTGGATGGTGCATTCTGGTATACACGCACATCCATGGCTGCTACAGTTTTCTCTGGCCTCTGAGCGTTGGCAATGGCGGTTTACGAGGGGACAGGTGCGCTGTGTGTGGACGATCAGGAGGTGGTTTAAGTGTGTCAGGTTTAGTGCTTCTCAATACGTCACAGTGATCTGTCTTTCAGTGGTATTTGCTGTTGTCTCTATCATATCAGGCAGTAGACCCTTCCTTCTCGTTCTCCTCCATCTCCATCTCATTATAGCACCAGTACAAACCCTCCACAGATTGTTTATAGACATAGCGTGCAACTGAACTGAACTTCGAAATTTTCAGTTACCTTCAACTTAATGGACTTTCTACCAAATGACGTAACTGTACTAGTATCGACCGATAGGAGGCAAGTGAAAAAAATAACAGTAGGGTTTGCATACTGGGAGGTTGTAAAAATGGCTGTCAGCACTATGGGACTTAACAGCTCAGGACATCAGTCCCCTAGAACTTAGAACTACTTAAACCTAACTAACCTAAGGACATCACACACATCCAAGCTCGAGGCAGGATTCGAACCTGCCGCCGTAGCAGTCGCGCGGTTCCAGACTGAAGCGCCTAGAAACGCTCGGTCACTCCGGCCGGCTGGGAGGTTGTAGGATAACATCCCATCAAATATTCCAGTTCTATTATCCACCAATAGGAAGCAAGGAAAAACTTTCCACAAAAAGGGTACCGATGTAATTAATTACTCAGTCAGTCAGATAGAGTGCGGGAATATTTCCAAGACATCCACACCTAGGGTTTACCAGGTAAATGTTGCTTTGTTTGTGGTTTAAACCAACAATGACCAACGGTGCGTACAGTCCTGGCAGTGGCACACTACATGACGTGACTGCTTGAGAGAGAGAGAGAGAGAGAGAGAGAGAGAGAGAGAGAGAGAGAGAGCATGTGCTTCAACAGGAATTTCTCAGGTATCAAATATCGAAACTTTGCCACCAGCTGAAGCTTTTGTTTAGGGATTAGTGCAACTTCCGCTCTGCCAGTAGCCAGTCATGGACCTGAGTGGGAGTAGTGCAGCCTCCGCATGAAGAAATAGGCGAAATGGCCAGCCTCGGGAACTGTTTGGAGGTGTGGTCGCTCAGTGCTATGAGGTTGATGAAAGGGATTTTCAACAGTGTAATAACGCTTGGTGAGTTATGTTGATGGAATTCCTTGCACAATTGGGATAAAAAAGCGCCACAATTGTTTAAATATTCCGAACTACATTGTCACCATCAAAATTTTCCAGGCTCTCGTAAACGACGCCGAAAAATATTTACAGAAATTCTAAATAATTCTAATAATTCTAATATTTCAAATATTTCCCCCTATGAGGGAATATAACTTGGTTCAAGAATCATGAAAGAAGATTGTATACATGGAAGAAGCTTAGAGATACTAGAATATATCAGATAGATTATATAATGGTAAGACAGAGATTTAGGAACCAGGTTTTAAATTTTAATGACAAAAAATAAAGTTCAAATGGCTCTGAGCACAATGGGACTTAAAATCTGAGGTCATCAGTCCCCTAGAAATCGGAAATAAATAAACCTAACTAACCTAAGGACATCACACACATCCATGCCCGAGCCAGGATTCGAAACTGCGACAGTAGCGGTCGCGCGGTTCCAGACTGTAGCACCTAGAACCGCTCGGCCACTCAGGCCGACAAATTATAAGGCATTTTCAGGGGTAGATGTGGACTCTGACCACAATCTATTGGTTATGAATTGCAGATTAAAACTGAAGAAACTGCGAAAAGGGGAGAATTTAAGGAGATGGGACCGTGGATAAACTGACTAAACCAGAGATTGTACAGAGTTTTAGGGAGAGCATAGGGGCACAATTGACAAGAATGGGGGAAAAGAAATAGAGCAGAAGAAGAATGGGTAGCTCTGAGGGATGAAGAAGTCAAGGCAGCAGAGGATCAGGTAGATAAAAAGACGAGAGATGCTAGAAATCTTTGGGTAACAGAAGAAATATTGAATTTAATTGATGAAAGGAGAAAATATAAAAATGCAGTAAATGAAGCGGGCAAAAAGGAATAGAAACGTCTCAAAAATGAGATCGGCAGGAAGTGCAAAATGGCTAAGCAGGGATGGCTAGACGACAAATGTAAGAATGTAGAGGGCTCATCTCACTAGGGGTAAGATAGATACTGCCTACAGGAAGAAAGGAGAAAGGAGAACCACTTGCATGGATATCAAGAGCTCAGATGGAAACCCAGTTCTAAGCAAAGAAGGGAAAGCAGAAAGGTGGAAGGAGTATATAGAGGGTTTATACAAGGGCAATGTAATTGAGGACAGTGTTATGGAAATGAAAGAGGATGTAGATGAAGGTGAAATGGGAGATATGATACTGCATGAAGAGTTGGAAAGAGCACTGAAAGACCTGAGTCGAAACAAAGACCCGACAGTGGACAACATTCCATTAGAACTACTGACAGCCTTGGGAGAGCCAGTCCTGACAAAACTCTACCATCTAGTCAGTAAGATATATGAGACAGGCGAAATACCCTCATACTTCAAGAAGAATATAATAATTCCAAATCCAAAGGAAGCAAGTGTTGACAGATGTGAAAATTACCGAACTATCAGTTTAATAAGTCACGGCTGTAAAATACTAGCACGAATTCTTAACAGAAGAATGGAAAAACTGGTAGAAGCCGAACTCAAGAAAGATCAGTTTGGATTCCGTAGAAATGCTGGAACACGTGAGGCAATACTGACCCTACGGCTTATCTTAGAAGAAAGATTAAAGAAAGGCAAACCTACATTCCTAGCATTTGTAGACTTAGAGAAAGCTTTTGACAGTGTTGACTGGAATACTCTCTTTCAAATTCTGAAGGTGGCAGGGGTAAAATACAGGGATCGAAAGTCTATTTTAAATTTTAACAGAAACCAGATGGCAGTTATAAGAGTCAAGGGGCACGAAAGAGAATCAGTGGTTGGAAAGGGATTGAGACGGGATTGTAGCCTCTCCCCGATGCTGTTGAATCTGTATATTGAGCAAGTAGTAAAGAAAACCAAATATAAATTCGGAGTAGATATTAAAATTCATGGAGAAGAAATAAAAACATTGACAGAGTTACAATGTCATTCGCGAACCTCAGAGACAGCAAAGGACTTGGAAGAGCAGTTGAACGGAATGGACAGTGTCTTGAAAGGAGGATATAAGATGAACATCAACAAAAGCAAAACGAGGATAATGGAATGTAGTCGAATTAAGGCCTGTGATGCTGAGGGAATTGGATTAGGAAATGAGACGTTTAATGTAGTAAAGGAGTTTTGCTATTTGGGGAAAAAAATAACTGATGATGTTCTAAGTAGAGAGGATATAAAATGTAGACCGAGAATGGCAAGGAAAGCGTTTCTGGAGAAGAGAAATTTGTTAAAACCGAGTATAGATTTAGAAGTATTTGTATGGAGTACGTGGACGATAAATAGTTTGGACAAGAAGAGAATAGAAGCTTTCGCAATGTGGTGCTATACAAAGATGCTGAAGATTAGTTGGGTGGATCACATATCTAATGAGAATGTATTGAATAGAATTGGGGAGAAGAGGAGTTTGTGGCACAACTTGACTAGAAGTAGGAATCGGTCGGTAGGACATGTTCTGAGGCATCAAGGAATCACCAATTTAGTACTGGAGGGCAGTGTGGAGGGTAAAAATCGTAGAGGGAGACCAAGAGATGACTACACTAAGCAGATTCAGAAGGATGTAGGTTGGGGTAGGTGCTGGGAGATGAAGCTGCTTGCACAGGATAGAGTAGCATGGAGAGCTGCATCAAACCAGTCTCAGGACTGAAGACCAAAACAACAACAACAAAACGTGAGTGATTACAATGACTACTGTTAACCCGCTGCCCCACACTTTGTATAGACCCTCTACATACTCCTTCGACCTCCCACCTTTCCCATCTTTGCTGAAGACTGGTTCTCCATCTGAGATCTTTATATTCGTACAGCTGCTTCTCTTTGTTTCCCGAATACCTCCTTAACTTTCCTGTAGCCTAATTCACAGAACAATTTCGGTCGAGTGGTAAAAAATGAAACAAATGCCTGAAATGGCATCGGCTTTTATTGAAATGGAAAAAGACAGTAAAACTGGGCAACAGACGGGCAACTTTGCAAACTGTCAGCGTGGCGGGTGCGAGGTAGGTCGATGTTACTAAATCGCATCGTCCCATGTCTGGCTAATAAACACTCTCCGAAAGGTACGACTTTTATCCAGGACGGCGCCCCACTCCGCACTGCTACACGTGTGCAAGATATCTCGCGCACATTATTTAGTGAGGATCACGAGCTGAGCAGCCACTCCCGGCTCCCCAGACCTCAGTACGTGTGATTATGGGCTGTGGTCTTAGCTGAGGTCTCAAGTCACCCGCGATCGTCCGACCGCATTAACGATGCTAAAAGACAACACTTGACGGCAGTTTTTCACCATACCTACTGGTGAGTTGTACAGAGCATTTCACAACGTTGTCGCCTGACTACAGGCACTGTGGGTGAATGACGGCCGACATACTGAGCATTTGTTATAAGTAACATCTTCAAAACTCCATTGCTATGCTAAATATTGCTTTTGTATCATATAAAGAGCCATCTGTTGGTGTACATCTACATCTACATCTACATGGATACTCTGCAAATTACATTTAAGTGCCTGGCAGAGGGTTCATAGAAACACCTTCACAATTCTCTATTATTCCAATTTCGTATAGCGCGAGGAAAGAATGAAAACCTGTATCTTTCCGTACGAGCTCTGATTTCCCTTATTTTATGGTGGTGATCGTGCCTCCCTATATAGTTCGGTGTCAACAAAACATTTTCGCACCCGGAGGAGAAAGTTGGTGATTGGAATTTCGTGAGAAGATTCCGTCACTACGAAAAACGCCTTAAATGATGCCTAACCCACATCCGGTATCATTTCGGTGACACTCTCTCCCATATTTCGCTATAAAACAAAATGTGCTGCCTTTCTTTGAACTTTTTCGATGTACTCCGTCAGTCCTATCTGGTAGGTATCCCATACCGCGCAGCAGTATTCTAAAAGAGGACGGACAAGTGTACTGTAGGCAGTCTCCTTAGAAAATATAACCGACCTACTAAGTGTCCTGAAAATAAAACGCAGCCTTTGGTGAGCCTTTCCCACAACATTTTCTATGTGTTCTGTCCAATTTAACTTGTTCGTAATTGTAATACCTAGATATATAGTTGAATTTACGGCTTTTCGATTAGACCTATTTATCGTGTAACCGAAGTTTAAAGAGTTCCTTTTAGTACTCTTGTGGATGATCTCACACTTTTCGTTATTTAGGGTCAGCTGCAACTTTTCGCACAATCAGATATCTTTTCTAAATCATTTTGCAGTTTATTTTGATCTTTTGATCTAGGCGCGCAGTCCGGAACCGTGCGACTGCTACTGTCGCAGGTTCGAATCCTGTGTGTGATGTCCTTAGGTTAGTTAGGTTTAAGTAGTTCTAAGTTCTAGGGGACTAGTGACCGCAGCAGTTGAGTCCCATAGTGCTCAGAGTAATTTAAATTTGATCTTTTGATGACTTTATTAGTCGATAAACGGAAGCGTCATCTGCAAACAACCGAAGACAGCTGCTCAGATTGTCTCCCAAATCGTTTATATGGATAAGGAACAGAAAAGGGCCTATAGCACTACCTTGGGGAACGCCGGAAATCACTTCTGCTTTACTAGATGACATTCCGTCAGTTACTAAGAATTGTGACCTTCGTGACAGGAAATGGCCAATCCAGTCACAAAACTGAGACGATATTCCATAAGCACGCATTTTCACTACGAGCCGCTTGTGCGGTACAGTGTCAAAGGCCTTCCGGAAATACGGAATCGATCTCAAATCCCTTGTCAATAGCACTCAACAAGAGCTAGTTGTGTTTCACAGGAACGATCTTTACTAAACCCATGTTGACTGCGTGTCAATAGACCGTTTCCTTCGAGGTAATTCGTAATGTTCGAACACAATATATGTTCTAAAGTCCTGCTGCATATCGACGTTAACGATATGGTCCTGCAATTTAGTGGATTACTCCTACTACCTTTCTTGTATATTGGTGTGACCTGCGCAACCTTCCAGTCTTGGGGTACAGATCTCACGTTGAGCGGACGGTTGTATATGATTGTTAAGCATGGAGCTAATGCATCAGCATACTCGGAAAGGAACCTAATTTTTATACAGTCTGGGGCAGAAGACTTGCTTTTATTAAGTGATTTGAGTTGCTTCACTACTCCAAGGATATTTACTTCTACGTTGCTCTCGTTGGCAGCTGTTCTCGATTCGAATTCTGGAACATTTACTACTTCTTCTTTTGTGAAGGCATTTCGGAAGGCTGCGTTTAGTAACTCTACTTCGGTAGCTCTGTCTTCGATAGTATCTCCAGTGTTATAGCGCAGAGGAGGCATTGATTGTAAATTGCCACTAGCATACTTCATATACGACCAGAATATCTTGGATTTGTCTGCCAGGTTTCGAGACAAAGTTTCGTCGTGGAAACTCTTATAGGCATCTCGCATTGAACTCTGGCTATCCTTTAGAGAAGCCCGGAATTTAGCGCAATCTTAGGGATTTTGCGTCTGTTTAAATTTGGTATGTTTGTTTAGTTGTTTCTGCAACAGTGTTCTAACCCGTTTTGTGTACCACGGAGGATCAGCTCCGCCGTTTGTTAGTTTATTTCGTATAAATCTCTCAATTGCTGCCGATACTATTTTTTGAATGCAAACCACTTCTGGTCTACACTTATATTATTAATTTGGAATGAGTCGAGATTGTCTCTCAGGAAGGCGTCAAGTGAATTTTTATCAACATTTTTGAATAGGTATACTTTTTGTTTGTTTTTCGAGGATTTCGGGATTACAATATACAGTCTCGCTACGACAACCCTGTGTTCACTAATCCCTATAACGGTTTTGATGCTCGTTATTAACTCAGGATTATTTGTCATTTGCACTTTCTTTAGTTTCAGTAAAAACCTAAATTTGGGAAATTTGTGGTAAGTTCCTATGGGACCAAACAGCTGAGACCATCGGTCCCTAACTTAAACTGATTTACATTACGGACAAAACACACACCCGTGCCCGAGGAACGGCTCGAACCTCCGAGGGGAGCCGTGCGAACCGGGGCAAGGCGCCCAAGACAACTCGGCTACCGCGTGCGGCTCTCACTACCTGCATTATTCCGTGAAATATTGACTTTTGAAATAATACAGACTTTAGCATTTCCCTGCACAATATCAACAGCAAGGCTTCCAAGACACTTCCCTGGGGCACAATCTAAGTTACTTTGATACTTAATGATGACTCTTCATCCAAGATTACAAGCTACATTCTCCTTATCAAATATCCTCAACTGACGCAAATTTTCATTGATTCCTCATAGTGCCTTACTTTTGACAATAGTATAGCAGTGGTACTGAATCAAATACTTTTCGAAAATCGAAAAATACTGCATTTATCTGCCTTCGTCCATTACATTTAGCAGTCATCTGAGAAAATAGCGAGTTGGGTTTCACGTGATCATTGTTTTCGGAAATCATACAGGTTGCCATGGGGAGGTCATTCTGTCAGAGATACCTCGTTATTTTTTAATTTAGAATATATTCGAAGATTCTATAACAAATCGATATCAAGGATACCGGACGGAAGTTTTGAGGATCACGTGTACTGCCCTTCTTGTAAACGGGTGCGATCTGTGATTTCTTCCAACTACTGGGCAGGGCTTTTTGTTCGTGCGATGGACGATGGATTATAGTTAACAGAACTGCCGCAAATACCATGCACCGTGTTAAGGGATCGGCCGAGCCATGGAGCTTCATTCAATTTGAGAGATTTCAGCTGTTCTCAATGTTCGATGATCTATTGGAATTTGCCGGACGCTGTGGCCGAGCGGTTCTAGGCGCTTCAGCCCGGGAATGCCCTGCTACTACGGTCGCAGGTTCGAATCCTGCCTCGGGCATGGATGTGTGTGATGTCCTTAGGCTAGTTAGGCTTAAGTAGTTCCAGGTCTAGGGGACTGATGACTTCAGATGTTAAGTCCCATAGGGCTCAGAGCAATTTGAACCATCTATTGAAACTGATTAAAGGTAAACACACTATATGAGCAGAAGCGTTCTCTTCTGCAAATGCTTTGCAAAAAAAGAGATGACAGTCCTTTTTGAACAGCAATCTGTTGTAGACTAATTATTATTGGTTTTCCCATATTAAGGATACTGCAAATAATTAAACAGTATTTTCACCATATTTATAACGCATCTTCCTAGTCATTCTGGGAGTATGGATATACTTTATAACACACATAAAAACTATAGGCCATGAAAGAATAATGCGAATGAGACGAAAATCCGTCAATGTGTAGTACATGTACAGAACAATGTGGATGATTTATCCAACAGAAAGTGCTTCAGAAATCGAGCAAGTAAGTAATGCGTTGATCCACATCTGGTGCTTATTCAGGTATTTATTCGATTCGGCATTATTAAGTACAGTTGTTGGATGTTCTCCTGAGGTATATCGTGCCAAAATTCTGTCGAACTGACGCGTTAGATCAGCGAAATCCCGACGAAAGATCCGTACCCAAAGACTGGAAAGTTGCACAGGTCACACCAATATTCAAGAAAGGTAGTAGGATAACATTATGAATTACATCGAAGAAAACGATCTATTGACACACAGTGAACATGGATTTAGTGAAGATCGTTCTTATGTAACATGTGAAGTGTTGACTGCTATTGACAAGTGATTTCAGATCGATTCCGTATTTCTGGATATACAGAAGGCTTTTGACACTGTACCACATGAGCGGCTTTTAGTGAAATTGCGTGCTTTGGAATATCGTCTCAGTTTTGTTACTGGATTTGTGATTTGCTGTCAGAGAAGTCACAGTTCGTAGCAATCGATGGAAAACCATCGAGTAAAACAGAAGTGACTTCTGGCGTTCCAAAGGTAGTGTTATAGGCCCTTTTCTGTTCCTTATATTTATAAACGATTTGGAAGACAATCTGAGTAGCTGTCATAGATTGTTTGCAGATGACCCTGTCGTTTATCGACTAGTAAAGTCGTGAGAAGAGCAAAACAAATTACAACACGATTTAGAAAATATATCTGTATAGTGCCAAAATTGGCAATTGACCCTAAATAACGAAAAGCGTGAGGTCATCCATTTGAGTGCTGAAAGGAATCCGTTAAACTTCGGTTACACGATAAATCAGTCAAATATGAAGGCCGTAGATTCAACTAAATGCCTAGGAATTACAATTACGAACAACCAAAAATTGGAAGGAACACAAAGAAAATGTTGTGGGGACGGCTAACCAAAGACTCCGTTTTATTGGTAGGACACTTAGAAAATGTAACAGATCTACTAACGAGACTGACTACACTACGTTTATCCGTCCTCTTTTAGAATACTGCTGCGTGGTGTGGGTTCCTTACCAGATACGACTGACTGAGTACATCGAAAAAGTTCAAAGAAGGGCAGCACGTATTGTATTATCGCGAAATATGGGAGAGAGTGCTACAGAAATGATACAGGATTTGGGCTGGACATCATTAAAAGAAAGCCGTTTTTCGTTCCGACGGAATCTTGTCATGAAATTCACCAACTTTCTACTCCGAATGCGAAAATATATTGTTGACACTGACTACATAGGGAGAAACGATCACCACGATAAGGTAAATCAGAGCTCGTACGAAAAGATATAGGTGTTAGTTGTTTCCGCGAGGTTTATGAGTTTCGAATAATAGAGGATTGTGAAGGTGGTTCTATGATCCCTCTGCCAGGCACTTCAACGTAATTTGCAGAGTATCCAAGCATTTGATTGCGTCAGTCATACGTACTAAACTGCTGTTCTTCAGAATAAGCATTACCCCGACGCTTCCTCCGAGGTGTTACTCGTCTCCTACGTGGCGCAACAGGGAAAGCGCTTGTCAACGTTAGACTGTCGAACACCTTGTAAATTCGTCGCTGTGTTACACAGGTACGCCTATTATGGACAATACTGTACGCCTTAGCATTAGAACCTTTGTTGTGCGGGCTGCGACACCGCCTCACGGGTTTGTCTCTTGGTGGCTCATTTTTTAGGTGCACTGCGTATGCAGATGATCTGATGTTACCTCTTCGTGACGAACGTGATGTTCGCAAAGCATTAGATTGGTTAGCCACTTCGAAGCTTCGAGATGCCGTGTAAATGTACATAAATCAATGGCTTTGAACACTGGGATGGGATGACACCTGCGAGGGTGGCACTGCGCGATAAAATCCGTTGTCTCGGTATCGACTTCACGGACTACATCTCACGCACGACCACCATCAGTTATCGGAGTCTCTTGCAAGTGCTGGGCTTGTGGATCTTCGTCTTCGTGTGTAGGACCTACATCAACGGACCGAATATGTTAACGTCTATCGGGCATCACGAATTCCGCACGTAGCGCAAACACTACCGATGCCTAAACACATAGCTCGGAGCATCGTGGCCGCATTCGGTTCCTTTGTCAGCGCTGGAATGATATTAAAGGTTCGATATTACTCCGTCACCCTTCCAAAAGAACGGGGCGGACTTGACCTCGTCAGTGTTCACTATCGAGAAGTATTTCTCTTCGTTAGTTTACACAGCAGGCTTTGGCGACGATGACCGACCAGCCTCACCGGCCTACTGACGGATGGCCTGGCACCGTGTTGCCTTGACCCTCAGGTCAGACACGGGTGCCCTTTTCCTGCTTTGGCAGGCTTCACCTGGAGTACGGCTACCTCCCCGTCTCTCGCTTACCAACAGCCAGTCACCTGCCGCACACTACTTCGCCGCCGGTCGTTTAATGTCGTCGAATTGACGTGTCCTACCGTGCACTGGAACGTAGTATGGTGCTCTGTCAACGCGGTGACGCTCGATCCTGGTGTACGTTCGACCTGGTATTCGAGGGACTCTCCATAGGACCCATCTTGCAGATTCGCCTTATGTGTGAACTGCAACGTCTAGAATACAGACCAACACCGGCTCCGTTGTGGGCCAGTGGAAGAGATCTGGTGTTTTGAGCGTCAAAGTCTGGCTCTCTTTTTACGTATGTCGCCCTCTTATGCCGATTCCCGCACTCTACTCTACCCGGACGATGTTTATCATCCGAGGACGAAACACAACGCTGTCACGTAGATAGAGTGCATGTACTACAGCTATTAAAACATCGATATCTAAGCCTCTTGTGGCGGTAATACAACACTAATGCTGTAGGTAGATAATAAATTTAAACAAATTTAAAGAAATTAATACAAAATTATAGAGATTATATTCGAAGTGAATTGGAAACACGATACTAACTCCCATCGGGTGCTAGAGCAAATTTCGTGAACAGAGTGGATGGTTGTAGTGCTATAATCGTTTAAATAAAGATTTATGTCTAGTTCATGTAATACAGTTATTCATATCTCAGCCTGTTATGGCGGTAGCATGAAAATAATGCTGTAGATAGGCAATAAATTTATAAAAATTTGAACAAATTATATTGGAATTTAAAGGAAACACCATACTAACTCTCATCAGCTGCAAGAATAAACTGTTAGAGCAAATTTCGTGAACATTCTCAAAGACGGTGGCGAACACACTTGATGGTTGTAGAGGTTCTAATTGTTTAAATAAGGACTTATGTCCAGCGCAAGTAATAGAGCTATCGATATCTTAGCCTCTTATGGCGGTAACACGACACTAATGCTGTAGGTAGATAATAAATTTAAACAAATTATATCCGAATTGAATGAGCAGGCTCTAGTGGAGGCAACACAACACTAACTCCCATGATTTCTGGGAGTAAGCTCTTAGAGGCAGTACCACAATCCTCTTGGAAAATGCACGTTAATTTCGCTCTAACTGCTTAATAAGGTCTTATGTGTAGAGTTGAATGATTTCATGTAACATACCGACAACCTATATCTCAGCCTCGTGGTGGTAACACACTAATGCCGTAGGTAGATAATAAATTTAAAGAAATCTAATCAAATTTAAACTTATTTAAACAAATTTATAAAAATTATATTCGAATTGAGTGACAATATCATAATAACTTGCATCAGCTGCAGGAGTAAGCTCTTAGAGGAAAATTCGTGAACATTTGACAAGAGCATGGCGAAAACACTTGATAGTGGTACTACCTCTAATGGTTTAAATAAAGACTTATGCCTACTTCCTAGGAAGAGTTGACTTAGGTTAGTGGAGATAGCCAATTCTTTCCCGCCATTTTTTTAGGTTAGTAGAGGTAGCGCAATTGAGCTATCTTCCCTCCAAAAGCCACCATCTTGGATAACGGTAATCGTGTCATCAGCTAACATCAATCGCGTCATCAGTTGCCCCACTACTTGAAGTTACTCATTCTGAAACACTAAATTTTGAAAGTAACGTTAAATGTTATGCAAAAAAAGACGTTCAGTAACCTCAGTGTAACTTAATGCAAAATTTAGAAAACGGGAAGCATTTACTTTTTACTATTGAAAGATTGAACTAAATTACCTTTAAGCATATGAGAAATCGGTTTCACTTTTAAAATAACAACAATCAAATAAATACCAAGGTAGCAGAAGTCACTCTCTAAGGTTGATACAGAGTAAATGAAATAGCGCTCTCTTAATTTATATTGTTGTAGCCTACAGTCCTGAGACTGGTTTGATGCAGCTCTCCATGCTACTCTATCCTGTGCAAGCTTCTTCATCTCCCAGTACCTACTGCAACCTACATTCTTCTGAATCTGCTTGGTGTATTCATCTATTGGTCTCCCTCTACGATTTTTACCCTCCACGCTCCCCTCCAACACTACACTGGTGATCTCTTGATGTCTCAGAACATGTTCTAGAAATCGATCACTTCTTCCAATCAAGTTGTGCCACAAACTTCTCTTCTCCCCAATCCTATTAAGTACCTCCTCATTAGTTATGTCATCTACCCATCTAATCTTCAGCATTCTTCTGTAGCACCACATTTCGAAAGCTTCTATTCTCTTCTTGTCTAAACTATTTATCGCCCATGTTACACTTCCATACATGGCTACACTCCATACAAATACTTTCAGAAACAACTTCCTGACACCTACATCTATACTCAATGTTAACAGATTTCTCTTCTTCAGATAAGCTTTCCTTGCCGTTGCCAGTCTACATTTTATATCCTCTCTACTTCGACCAACATCAGTTATTTTTCTCCCCAAATAGCAAAACTCGTTTACAACTTTAAGTGTCACATTTCCTAATCTAATACCTTCAGCATCACCCGACTTAATTCGACAACATTCTATTATCCTCGTGTGGCTTTTGTTGATATCATCTTTTATCCTCCTTTCAAGACACTATCCATTCCGCATAACTGCTGTTCGTAGTCCTTTGCTGTCTGTGAGGTTTGCCGATGACATTGAGATGAAATAAAAACTTTGATAGTATTACAATAGATTTTAATACCTACTCCGAATTTTTCTTTTGTTTCCTTCACTGCTTCCTCAATATACAGATTGAATAACATCGGGGCGAAGCTACAAACCTGTCTCACACCCTTCCCAACCACTGATTCCCTTTCATGCCTCTCGACTCTTATAACTGCCATCTGGTTTCTGTACAAATTGTAAATAGCCTTTCGCTCCCTGTATATTACCCCTGCCACCTTCAGAAATTGAAAGAGAGAAAACTTTTGACAGTGTTGACTGGAATACTCTAAGGAAAGGGAAACATACGTTTCTAGCATTTGTAGACTTAATCTATTTTCTAAGATAAGTCGTAGGGTTAGTATTGCCTCACGTATTCCAATATTTCTACGGAATCGAAACTGATCTGCCCTGACGTCGGCTTCTACTAGTTTTTCCAATCGTCTGTAAAGATTTCGCGTTAGTGTTTGGCAGCCGTGACTTATTAAACTGACAGATCGGTAATTTTCGCATCTGTCAATTCCTGCTTTCTTTGGGATTGAAATTATTATATTCTTCTTGAAGTCTGTGGGTATTTCGTCTGCAGATGGTAGAGTTTTGTCACGACTGGCTTTCCCAAGGCTGTCAGTAGTTCTAATGGAATGTTATATACTCCCGGGGCCCTGTTTCGACTCAGGTCTTTCAGTGCTCTCTCAAACTCTTCACGCAGTATCGTATCTCCCATTTCATCTTCATCTACATACTCTTCCATTTCCATAAAATTGTCCTCAAGTACATCGCCCTTGCATAGACCCTCTATATACCCCTTCCACCTTTCTGCTTCCCCTTCTTTGCTTAGAACTGGGTTTCCATCGGAGCTCTTGATATTCATGCAGTTGGTTCTCTTTTCTCAAACGGTCTCTTTAATTTTCCTGTAGGCAGTATCTATCTTCCCCCAAGTGAGATAAGCCTCCTCATCCTTACATTTGTCCTGTAGCCATCCCTGCTTAGCCATTTTGCACTTCCTGTGGTTCTAATTTTGAGACGTCTGTATTCCTTTTTGCCTGCTTCATTTTCTGCATTTTTATATTTTCTCCGTTCATCAATTAAATTCAATATATCTTCTGTTACCCAAGGATTTCTGCTAGCACTTGTCTTTTTACCTACTTGTCCTCTGCTGCATTCACTATTTCATCCCTCAAAGCTACCCACTCTTCATCTACTGTATTCCTTTCCCTCATTCTTTCAATTGTTCCCTTATGCTCCCCCTGAAATTCTGTACAACCTCTGGTTTAGTCAGTTTATCCAGGTCCCATGTACTTAAATTTCCACCTTTTTGCAGTTTCTTCAGTTTTAATCTACTGTTCATAACCAATAGATTGTGGTAAGAGTCCACATCTGCCCCTGGAAATCTCTTAGACTATACAACGGTAAGATACAACTTAAAACCTGGTTCCTAAATCTCTATCGGATACCTGCTAGTATCACCAGGATTCTTCCATGTATACAACCTTCTCTTACGATTCTTGAACCAAGTGTTGGCTTTGATTAAGTTGGGCTCTGTGCAAAATTCTACCAGGCTGCTTCCTCTTTCATATCTTACCCCCTATCTACATCTACATGACTACTCTGCAATTCACATTTAAGTGCTTGGCAGAGGGTTCATCGAACCACATTCATTCTATCTCTCTACCATTCCACTCCCGATCAGCGCGCGGGAAAAACGAACACCTAATTCTTTCTGTTCGAGCTCTAATTTCTCTTAATTTATTTTGATGATAATTCCTTCCTATGTAGGTTTGGCTCAACAAAATATTTTCGCATTAGGAAGAGAAAGTTGGTGACCGAAATTTCGTAAATAGATCTCGCCGCGACGGAACACGTCTTTGCTTTAATGACTTCCACCCCAACTCGCGTATCATATCTGCCACACTCTCTCCCCTATTACGCGATGATACAAAAGGAGCTGCCATTTTTTGCACCCTTTCAATGTCCTCCGCCTATCCCACCTGGTAAGGATCCCACAAGGCGCAGCAATATTCTAACACAGGACGAACGAGTGTAGTGTAAGCTGTCTCCTCAGTGGACTTGCTGCATCTTCTAAGTGTCCCACCAATGAAACGCAACCTTTGGCTCGCCTTACCCACAATATTATCTATGTGCTCTTTCCAACTGAAGTTGTTCGTAATTTTAACACCCAGGTACTTAGTTGAATTGACAGCCTTGAGAATTGTACTATTTATCGAGTAATCGAACTCCAGCGGATTTCTTTTGGAACTCATGTGGATCACCACAGACTTTTCGTTATTTACCAACTGCCACCTGCCGCACCATACAGCAATCTTTTCTAAATTGCTTTGCAACTGATACTGGTCTTCGGATGACCTTACTAGACGGTAAATTACAGCATCATCTGCGATCGACCTAAGAGAACGCAGGTCATTTATATAGATCAGGAACAGCAGAGGTCCCAGGGCGCTTCCCTGGGGATCACCTGATATCACTTCAGTTTTACTCAATGATTTGCCGTCTATTACTACGAACTGCGACCTTCCTGACAGGAAATCACGAATCCAGTCACACAACTGAGACGATACCCCATAGGCGCGCAGCTTGATTAGAAGGCGCTTTTGAGGAACGGTATCAAAAGTTTTCCGGAAATCTAGAAATACTGAATCAACTTGAGATCCCCTGTCGATAGCGGCCATTGCTTCGTACGAATAAAGAGCTAGTTGCGTTGCACAAGAACGATGTTTTCTGAAACCATACTGATTACGTATCAATAGATCGTTCCCTTCGAGTTGACTCATAATGTTTGAATACAGTATATGCTCCAAAACCCTACTGCAAACCGACGTCAATGATATAGGTCTGTAGTTAAATGGATTACTCCTACTACCCTTCTTGAACACTGGTGCGACCTGCGCAATTTTCCAATCTGTAGGTACAGATCTATCGGTGAGCGAGTGGTTGTAAAGGGTTGCTACGTAGGGAGCTATTGTACCAACGTAATCTGAAAGGAACCTAATCGGTATATAATCTAGACATGAAGACTTGCCCATATCAAGCGATTAGAGTTGCTTCGCAACCCCGAAGGTATCTACTTCTAAGAAACTCATGCTAGCAGCTGTTAGTGTTTCAAATTCTGGAATGTTCTGTTCGTCTTCCCTGGTAAAGTAATTTCGGAAAACTGGGTTCAGTAAGTTCGCTTTACCTTCACAGTCGTCGGTAACACTACCATCGGCACTGCGCGACGAAAGTATTGACTGCGTCTTGCCGCTTGTGTACTTTACATACGACCAGAATTTCTTCGGATTTTCTACCAAATTTCGAGACAATGTTTTGTTGTGGAACCTATTAAAAGCATCTCGCATCGAAGTACGTGCCAAATTTCGCATGTCTGTAAATTTTAGCCAATCTTCGGGATTTCGCATTCTTCTGAACTTCGCATGCTTTTTCAGTTGCCTCTGCAATAGCGTTCGGCCCTGTTTTGTGTACCATGGGGGATCCGTTTCATCTCTTACCAATTCATGATGTATGAACCTCTCAATTGCTGTTGCTACTATATCTTTGAATTTGAGCCACATCTCGTCTACATTTGCGTAGTCAGTTCGGAAGGAATGGAGACTGTCTCTTAGGAAGACTTCTAGTGACACTTCATCCGCTTTTATTTTGCGTTTGTTTCTGGTGGATTTGGAAGAAATGGCATTGAGCCTAGCTACAACGACCTTGTGATCACTAATCCCTGTATCAGCCACAAACAGTCCAGAGCTAATAGCATCATGACTAAGAGGTCAAGTGTGTTTTCGCAACCATTTACAATACATGTGGGTTCGTGGACTAACTGCTCGAAACAATTTTCGGAGAAAGCATTTAGGACAATCTCGGAATATGTTTTCGCCTACCACCGGTTTTGAACAAGTATTTTTGCCAACATAACGAGGGAAGGTTGAAGTCCCCACCAACTATAACCGTTAGAGTGAGGGTATTTATTTGTTACGACACTCAAATTTTCTCTGAACTGTTCAGCAGCTATATCATCGGAGTCTGGGGGTCTGTAGGAGGAGCCAATTCAGTTGTTAAGTATAACCACCACACATACGAATTCGCACTGAGTACCTACTTCGGCTTCACTACAAGATAAACCATTACTGACAGACACAAACACTCCACCACCAATTCTGCCTAATCTATCTTTCCTGAACACCGTCTGAGACTTTGTAAAGGTTTCTGCAGAACTTATTTCAGGCTTTAGCCAGCTTTCTGTACCTATAACGATTTCAGATTCTGTGCTTTCTATTAGCGCTTGAAGCTCAGGGACTTTCCCAGCACAACTACAACAATTTACAACTGCAATTCCGACTGTTCCTTGATCCAAGCACGTCCTGTATGTGCTATGAACCCTTTGAGATTGCAGCCCTCCCCGTACTTTCCCGAGGCCTTCTAACCTAAAAAACTGCCCAGTCCATGCCACACAGCCTCCGCTACCCGTGTAGCCGCCAGCTTAGTGTAGTGAACTCCTGACCTATTCAGCGGAACCCGAAACCCCACCATCCTCTGACGCAAGTCAAGGAATCTGCAGCCAACACGTTCGCAAAACCGTCTGAGCCTCTGACCCTCAGACCCTCCACCCGGCTCTGCATCAAAGGTCCGCAGTCGGTTCTGTCAACGATGCTGCAGATGGAGAGCTCTGCCTTCATCTCGTAAGCAAGACCGGCAACCTTCACCAAATCAGATAGCCGCTGGAATCCAGAGAGAATTTCATCAGATCCAAAGCGACACGCGTCATTAGTGGCGACATGTGCCACCACCTGCAGCTGTCTGCACCCTGTGTTCTTCATGGCATCCGGAAGTACCATTTCCACATCAGGAATGACTCCTCCGGAAATGCACATGGAGTGCACACTGGATTTCTTCCCCTTCTTAGCCGCCATATCCCTAAGGGGCCCCATTACGCGCTACTACAAACAACATAGTGAACGCATTTTGTGGCCAAGATAGACACGAAGCCCACGTCTACTACAGTAGTATAAGTTTATATGCCAATTAGCTCTGCAGATGAAGAAATTGAAGCAACTGAAGGCCAATCCATATTCAGCTACTATGTTTCTTCTCTCCCTTTTCTTACTACCGAATTCCAGTCACCCATGACTATTTAATTTTCGTCTTCCTTCACCATCTGAAGAAATTTATGATGAAATAAAAGAAATTATTCAATTTCTTCGTCATCTGCAGAGCTAGTTGGCATATAAACTTGTACTACTGTAGTAGGCGTGGGCTTCGTGTCTATCTTGGCCACAATAATGCGTTCACTATGCTATTTGTAGTAGCTTACCCGAACTCCTATTTTTTATTCATTATTAAACCTACTCCTGCATTACCCCTATTTGATTTTGTATTTATAACCCTGTATTCACCTGACCAGAAGTCTTGTTCCTCCTGCCACTGAACTTCTCTAATTCCCACTATATCTATTTGTAACCTATCAATTTCCCTTCTTCAATTTTCTAACCTACCTACGCGATTAATGGGTCTGACATTCCACGCTCCGATTCATAGAATGCCAGTTTTCTTTCTCCTGATAACGATATCCTCTTGAGTAGCCCCGCCCGGAGATCCAAATGGGGGACTATTTTTCCCCCGGAATATTTTACCCAAGAGGACGCCATCATCATTAAGCATACAGTAAAGGTGTATGCCCTCGGGAAAAATTACGGCTGTAGTTTCCCCTTGCTTTCAACCGTTCGCAGTACCAGCACAGCAACGCCGTTTTGATTAGTGTTACAGGGTTAGATCAGTCAATCATCCAGACTGTTGCCCCTGCAACTACTGAAGAGGCTGCTGCATCTCTTCATTGACCACACATTTGCCTGGTCTCTCTACTGATACCCCTCCATTGTGGTTGCACAAACGGAACGGCTATCTGTATCGCTGAGGCAAGTAAGCCTCCCTACCAACGGCAAGGTCCATGGTTCATGTGGGAGATTTATATTGTATCTGTAGTTATTTGTTTTGCCAGCGAAACTTACTTTGCTGTAAGTAGCTTCTGTTAAGCAATACAACAATGTAGTTACTAAGGCAGAAAATTTAGACTGAAACTGGTCAGTATGAAGTACACGAAACTAGCAGTAAATATTTAATCAGTTTTGATATTCTTATGACACTCGACGATTGCATGGAAAGGAAAGGGACCCTGCATGGTAATAATGTATGAGGACAATGCAACACAGGTGTCCTAGAAATTTTAACTTTTGCAAGTTATTATTCAAGTTATTCACACTCTGTGAATGAAATGTTGCTGGTTGAAGCCTCTCTACACTACAATGTTTGTCAATTAACAGTCCTTCGATATTGTAGCTGTGCGGATGACAAGTATGTAGCCGACGACAATGCGGAGCTGCTGTTGCTGCTGCTGCTTGATGAGAGGAACCCCGAGTCGTCTCCAGAGCCACGGATACGTACGGGACAGGCAACCGCTGAAACTGCAACTTCCCCCGCCTGTCCACTCCTACCGTGCTCTCAGTAATCGCAGGTTAACGAGTGAGGGATGTCTACACTGGCGCGAGTATAGGTACACACCGGGTCGGCCGGAGCGTTCAACAAACACTTCCGCACTCTTTCATGACACAAACTGCTCTGCCTCCCATCTGCACGCCACGCGACAGAGGCTCTCCATGCGCAAAGATAAACATCGGTACAGCTATTATCATTTCGTCTTTGCTATTGATACATCTCAATAAAGTTCCCTTGGCTATTACCCGGAAATTTATAATATTTCTATTATAATTACAATCAATTATATACAGTCAAATTTTTATTTAATACGTATTCGAAGTATTGATGTATTTAGTTTCTGTAGTACAGCATATAGCATCAGAATCAAGAGTATAGTGCAAGATATCAACGAAAATTAAACGGCGAAAATTTTGGATGTTGCAGACGGTACTTTGTCTGCATTTTTGGTGTTATACCCTCTATGAGACATGTGTATATTGATGATTACCCGGTACACGCCTGATCACGTGGTACCGTAGACATGCCAGAAAATGGAGAGACACCGAAATCCATTGCAAATAAATACATAAAAAACCACATTTAGACGTCAACTGCTAGGAGTCTCACGCGTACATCTGAAGGACTATCTCATGTATATATGTTTGAGGGAATCCCATCATTCCCAGAGTGACAGGTAGGTATGGCAACTCGCCGGACAATGATGTGACCGCCCAACATTCACCAAGCTTTTGTATGCACAGAAAGGACATCCACTTGCTTTGCCTGTAAGTTAGGACGATAATTGCCCGTGGATGATACTGCGGCCAAGAAGATTTACTAATCATCAGGATACAGTGGTTGCGAATGCTGAGAGATATCGTAAACCAACCATTAACCAGGAAAGGAATCCTTTTACATTGACAATCTTTTTGTGAAATACGTCTTTTTTTATGTGTGTGGCAAAGGCATTGCCCAACCGTAAGGGAAGCTGCTAAGAAGTAATTCAGCTGACTGCTTGTAGAATCCTATCTGGCTAATCAAACGTAAAGAAACGACCACGGTGTATAAAGTGCTCGGAATACTGCTGCATCCAGTAACTGACCTGTGCTGATATTTCGTCCGAGACTTCTTCGTAGCCGTAATATTCTTCACAGATGTCAGCATCTTCCGAATTGCTGTTTTATATTTTTTATTGATGTCAGAGTATGTGTTACTCGATACATATATCTCGCTTACTAAGTGGAATGGTGCTACGAAGGTAAGTTCACCCAAAGTTTCAAGAATTCTGAAGGAATTTCGTCTACTACAGCTGCCTAATTTTGATTTATGTGTTTCAGTGCTCTTCGGCAGCTGCTGTTGTTATAACGTCAAAACTCAGAGATTGAAAAATATTCCCGTTACGAGCAATACTACCGCTGAAATGGGTAGTTTGAAGCCCGAGAAGTTGTCAGATACTACCCTACGCCTTGTACTGTTCATGAACGCCTGCAGTTCAGCGGGGCAACCTCATGGCTGGATGCACGTTCCCCTCACGCTGCGGCATCCCGTCATAACGATAAGCTCTGCGGACTGCCGTGACTCATGCAGAAAAGGTATTTGTCTGGTGCATAAGTTCTAACGTAACACAGACGTTTATCAATAATACATTCTCCTTCTCTATTTAAAACAATCTGTCAACGCTGGAGTACGTTTTACATTCCACGACTGTGGAAATCACGTGGTTTTGAGGCGAAGAACTCGTCGAGCCATATTCATAGAGCATCTTCATTGGAAAGGGAAGTTCCTTCAAGGTTGTATCTGTGTTT
Organism: Schistocerca gregaria; assembly: GCF_023897955.1. Classification (NCBI taxonomy): domain Eukaryota; kingdom Metazoa; phylum Arthropoda; class Insecta; order Orthoptera; family Acrididae; genus Schistocerca; species Schistocerca gregaria. The sequence goes on from NW_026061710.1 coordinate 22,156,599, forward strand.
GAGGACACCAGATCAGCTGAATAACGTGGTTGCGGAAGGACTCCCCAACACAACTCCCGTATAGTGTCTTCCCTCAGCCTAGCAAAATGCGGGTGGTCATTATCGTGGAGTAGCATCACTTCACGCGGTCTTCCTCCTTGTCGTTCTTGGATTGCGTCTGCAAAACGTCTCGGTTGCTGAGAATAAACGTCAGCAGTGATGGTTACACTTCGGGGAAGCAATTCGTAGCGCACCAGATGCATAACATCATCTTTTGTAGATGATTACAGGTCGTTGTTCGGGGAGTTGCTGCTTTTCTGGGCTCAACCATTCCTTTCGTTTCCCTCTGTTAGCATTGTTGTTGTTTGCTGTCTTCAGTTCTGAGACTGGCTTGATGCAACTCTCCATGCTACTCTATCCTGTGCAAGCTTCTTCATCTCCCAGTACCTACTGCAACCTTCATCCTTTTGAATCTGCGTAGTGTATTCATCTCTTGGTCTCCGTCTAATCTCTTGGTCTCCGTCTACGATTTTTACCCTCCACGCTGTCCTCCAGTGCTAAATTTGTGATCCCTTGATGCCTCAGAACATGTCCTACCAACCGGTCCCTTCTTCTTGTCAAGTTGTGCCACAAATTCCTCTTCTCCCGAATTCTATTCAATACCTCATCATTAGTTATGTGATCTACCCATTTAATCTTTAGCATACTTCTGTAGCACCACATTTCGAAAGCTTCTATTCTCTTCTTGTCCAAACTATTTATCGTCATGTTTCACTTCCATACACGGCTGTCGTGCGGTAGCGTTCTCGCTTCTCACGCCCAGGTTCCCGGGTACGATTCCCGGCGGGGTCAGGGATTTTCTCTGCCTCGTGATGACTGCGTGTTGTGTGCTGTCCTTAGGCTAGTTCGGTTTAAGTAGTTCTAAGTTCTAGGGGACTGATGACCATAGATGTTAAGTCCCATAGTGCTCAGAGCCATTTGAACCATTTGAACCATACATGACTACACTCCATACAAATACTTTCAGAAACGACTTCCTCACACTGAAATCTATACTCGATGTTAACAAATTTTTCTTCTTCAGAAACGCATTCCTTGCCATTGCCAGTGTATATTCTATATCCTCTGTACTTCGACCATCATCAGTTATTTTGCACCCCAATAGCGGTACGGAGTAGTCATCGCCGGTGTTGTTCACGAGCCAAGCAATGATGCACATGTGGTCACCTGCTGATTTTGTGATTTTGGCTTAGGGCATGCGGCACCCGTACTCTTGATGTTTGAGCCTTTCCCATTGCACTTAAATTCGTACGGTGGTGAAATAATTGCAGTTTACCACATTTACCAGCTCTCGAGTACACTCGCGTGGATCATTGTGGGTTCATGAGTGTGAACGACTTCCATCAAACAGCGAAATCATTAACGTCAAAACGATCCTCCTTAACAAGAGAAAACCACTTCCTTAGAGTCCTCTGTCCAATAGTATTATCCCCACACACGGTGCAAATGTTTCTGGGTGCCTCCGCTGCTGTAGCTCCTCGAATGAACTCTGACCGTGTAAAATGTCGGAAATGTTCCGATTTATCCTGTTTGTACTCCATTTTGTAGCGTCGACAGCTCCACTCACTATCTTCAGACACAAAATTTCAACATGTAAACTCAAATAGCAACAGTGAACTAACAATAAAAACTGACAATCGTTAAATAAACCCATAGCAACCTGAATACCAGCTGACAAAAAAAAAAAAAAAAGAAAAAGCTGTGAACTTCTGCACCAGCCTAATAGATACATATTTTCAAGTGAACCTAGGATTTCAGACATAATTTTTTTGTTTTAGAGCGATTGTATCAGGACGCTAATTATGGACAAAGTATGGTCACAAAATATCGACATAATATTTACACATGACTTTGACATAACACAAATCAATATTTTGCACATTTTGCGCCATTTTCTGGAGCATCTATGTTCCAATACATCCGCATTATGTACAAACCAGCAGAATTTCTGAGATTTATAGTAGTGTTGCAAAACAATAACTATGATGTATAAGAAAACACAATTAGTTACTTCAGACATTTTTTGAGTACACCCTGTGGTCCATAGCATTCTACTTAAAGCTCCTAAAGCATCTCGCTAACACTAGGCAGATATGAGACATCGACGTGACAATTCTAAACACTGCGCATGACTTTAGTATGACAGCAACGAAAGATTTAAGTTTTTCTCAGTTACCCTGATTTATTTAAAGAAGTTAAATCGTTTTTCGCAAAACTAGGCCTCACGCTGGTCTATTTGCTTCCTCATTTGGTCATATCCTACTCTTTGCTTCGAACAATTTATAGAGAATCATATTTTCGTTACACTGAAAAATTTGACCAATGAAATACATAGACAGCATTCCGCTCTAGGCAAAAGCACGCCAAAAAAAGAAACTAAAGTGTAGCCTGTATAGAAACAATAGCTGTTGTACGTTCTCGCTTCCCACGCCCGGGTTCCCGGGTTCGATTCCCGGCGGGGTCAGGGACTTTCTCTGCCTCGTGATGGCTGGGTGTTGTATGCTGTCCTTAGGTTAGTTAGGTTGAAGTAGTTCTAAGTTCTAGAGGACTGATGACCATAGATGTTAAGTCTCATAGGGCTCAGAGCCATTTTTTGAATAAGTGTTGTAGAATTAAGGAACATGTTTTATGTGGAAGAACTGCGATGTTTTTGGAAAATGAATATCTCTTCTATAAAAGTCAACATTGATTTATCAGGATGGCAACGTGAGAAGGCAGTATTGAATACTGAAAAGAATTGTCAGCACCATTGCTCTTTGCAACGTATGTGAGCCGTGGCTGGCTGGATGGGTGCCTTGTTTTTTTTTTTTTTTTTTTTAATCATTTGTTGTAGCCCAGTGGTTACCGCAATAACGTTGCTGTCTTCTCTCCGTGAGCCGCAGTAGCAGTGTGTATCGATACTAGTACTGCTGTACTATGTCTGGTGTGGCGGATATGTTTTCCGTGTGTGCTGTGTGTGACAGTCGGTCCGTTGGGTCAGAGCAACGAGGAAGTCTCTGTGGCGCGTGGTCAGACCGGAGCCGCTGGCGGCGTGCACGTGCGGTTGGAGTTGTGAGGCACTTCTTGCGAGGGTTACGAAGTTCGTCAGCCACCGAAACTGGACACTAAAGTTGAGAGCTCACTTGACCTACTATCAAGCCTCAACTGCTATCACATCTCTTGGTTTGATCCTGGTTGTCACTTTCTGAGAGATCCACGCGAGCAACAACGTGTGTGCGTTCAAGTCGATTAGAATTGCAGCCGTCTTCCTGTGTGGTGTTAAACTTCATTAATGAAGGAATGACTTAAATTAAGTGTACCAGAGGTATCTCCTGTGTTGTGGCCGTTGACGTTCCAGTGACCTAAAGTGGTTGTTGACGTAGTTTCTGGCAGTGTATTTTCCACATCGTGTTGGTATTGTACAGCACAGCGTGTAGTGTGACAGCTGAGGTGTTGGTAGTTTTGGGCGTTTATTCTCATTTGGCTTGATTGGCCACCAGTATCCGGAACGTTGTGCGATTGACATCTTGTTGTCGTTTTGCTGTTCAGGTGCAGTAGAACTGATGTTGTTGGTTGGTTCCTCGGCTGGCTTTTTGTTGGGTTGCCTTTTGATTAACAAGTTGTCGGTCTGGCTGCCTGTTTCACCTAAAAGTGCGTTAGTTACTTCCCCAGGTTGGAACCTTCTGAGCGCCGCTCCTTGTGTTTTACAGAGTGATTTCCTTTTTAGTCTTAAGTACTATGTGTGGCCTTCAGCGGAGTTTTTGCTTATTGAAATTTCAAGGCTTTTCTTCTTAGGCCTTAAGGCGTAAAAAAGTTTCTAGACTGGTATGTGGCCTTCAGCCGAGTTTCAGCCTTTCAAAATTAAAATTGCAAATTCCTTGTGCCTAGACATTAAGCCGTAAATTGGTTTCAAGTAGGTATGTGGCCTTCAGCCGAGTTTTCAGCCTTTTCAAATCAAGAGTTGAAAATTTTGTCTAGGATTTAAGCCGGAAGAAATATTTTGTAGTTTTTATGTGGTCTTCAGCCGAGTTTTTCAGTTAAAGCCCAGACAAAGAAATTTACAATTTTTAATTTTAAGACGTGAGATTATTTGGGTTTCGTATGTGGCCTTCAGCCGAGAGTTATGTGAAGCATTTTAGGATAAAGACTTTATCCTATTTTAGTTGAAATTCAGAATCTCTTCTATTAGGCCTTAAGTCGTAAAATTGTTTTCTCCATGATGTGTGTTTTAATATCTATTAAATTAAAAATTCAAAATCCTTGTCTTGCCCTTAAGTCATAAGATTGTTATTTTTTAATATGAGGCCTGCAGCAGAGTTTTACACGAAGTATTTTGAGATCAGGCCTTCAGCCTTTTCAAATTGAAAGCTCTTCTTCCCAGGCAAAATCCGTAAAATTGTTTTGTTGATATGCGGCCTTCAACCGAGTTTTCAGCCAATTTAAATTAAACTTTGAAAATCTTTGTCTCGGCCTTAAGCCGCGAGACTGTTCTTGATTAACGTGAGGCCTTCAGCCGCGTTATATGGGATAACATTAAAGCTAAGGCTTTCAGCCTATTTATATTGAAGATAAAAAATTCTGAAGAAGTGAAACCGCCAGAAGAACTCCTGTACCTTGCTTAGGCCTTGTGCCTTGGATTTTCGATGTGGCCTTCAGCCGATCTAAATTAAATCAAAGGAGGTCTTTCGTTAAAACCTTGAGAGTTTTGATTCTTGCTAGTCTGATTGTGTGTTTTAAGAAATAAATTTTGTATGATGGTGTGCAACTGACAGTAACATATTTTGACCTCTTTCCACAAATATAACCGCATCCGCTCCGTCCTGCTAGCCCAGGGATTTCACTGGTAGCAGAGCGTGGCTACGTTTGTGTTCTTGCCATTTCAGTTACTGTTAGTTTCAATTTTATTTCTGTTCTGTGACACCACATTGTTTTGGGTGTTGATTGTTTCAGGTGTATTGTAATGACGGTCAGTCAGAGTCCGGGGATCGGCCTGCTCAGGAACATCTTGTTTACGAGTTGGAAATAAGGCGCCAAGCTACTGAGAGCAGTGATCCGGATTTAGTGGCCCGTTTAGGTGCTGCCGTTTTTCAGCCGGTTGACGTCTCGCCGGCGGTGTTGGGTGAGACAGGAGCGGCCACTGAATTTTTGTTGAAGGCTGTTAGGGGCCTTGAGGACACTATTTGCGTTTTGGAAGGCACTCAACCTAGTGCCAGTCTATTGGATAGGGTGTAGGCCCAGTTAATGTATTTAACAAATCGGAAAGCGGATTTGGGCATGTTAGCTTTGGAAGATCACCATAAAAAATTAGCCGCCGAATTGGGCTCTTTGGTTAGTGCATTGCAGTTTAATGTTACGTGTTTAGATTTGGTGAGAAGAGGATTGAGGAGCGGGACTTGCTGTGTTCGGGAGAGGGCGAGAGCCTGCCCGGGATGGTACTGTTACGTCCTCGGTGAAGTTAGACGCAATGTTTGCCAAGTTGCCTAATCCTCTCGTGATATTACTGAATTAGTCGTGGAGTGGCTTGAACAGGTCGAAAAATTATTACGGTTGTCGGTTCGTCTTGAACTTTATGCTTCTCCCTTTCGTGGTTCCACACCAAGTAATTTTGTCACTGCCGTACCTGTTAGCTAGAAGTGAGTTGCAGAACCTCCTCTTCCGAGCCATGACTGAAGTGTTCTCCTTACAGCAATTGAGGGAGCTCGTCATTAGGCAGAGATTGACCACCGGAGTTCGAAAACAGCTTGAATGTCGTTACATTTGGGAGATGCAGCGGGATAAAGAGCAGTTACATCAGTATGTGGACAGAGTTCAAACGGCGTCCTTGGCTTTGTTAATCGATTTGCCTGAACAACAGCCGGTGTCTATTGTTCTTAGGGGAATGCGCGTTGCGGATAAGTAGCACTATGTCTTCCGTAATCAGCCTTCAGCTTGGGAAGAACTCCGTGCCGCGGTTGTAGCGATATGGGCGTTGCCGCTTGGATACGATGTATGTCACGAAGTTAAGGGGCAGGCCACCGGCGCTGGCAAGGGAAATTCCGAAGTGTCTGCATCCGCTGAAGCCGTAAAACTGGAACCCCGGGGTTGTTTCAGGTGCGGCAGCACGGCTCACTTGGAGCGCTCTTGGATTCAGCCTCGCGCTCTCAGAGCCAATAAATGACGCCGGACTGGGCAGCTATCTCGTGATCGAGCCTTTAGACGCTGGCGTACCCGTGTTGTCGCTCCCTCTTCACCGCCCTCGCCTTACGTTTGTTCTCGAGTAGGTGGCGAATCGATCTGTGCTCTTTCCGATTCTGGTAGCTCATTTTCATTATTGTGCTTCGAGTGGTTTTTGGAAGTTGGTCATTTTACGAAACTTCGGTCGGTGCTTTCTCCGGTGCAGAGATGTCGGGTGGCCAATGACCAGGTGTTGCCTCTGCATGATTGGGTCCGAGGGAGTATATCGATGGGGGATTTTTCCTGGCCCTTGTCATTAGCCTCGGTCAAGGAGCTGCCGGTCGATCTAATTTTGGGATGTGATTTCAGTAAATACTGGGTTATTCTTGGATTATTCTGGGCACACCTTTTTCTTTAAGTTAGGTCCTGTGGAGAAGTTTCTACCTCTACATCCATACTCCGCAAGCCACCTTATGTTTCGTTTTATAAGTGCGCTAAACGTATTGTGCATCGAAATGCAGATGCATTGGCCGTTCAGGATGTGGCTAATGAGTTTGATCTTACCCATCTATCGCCGCATCACGCTTCTCAATTACGGGATTTGTTACAGAGTTTTCCTGAGCTTCTTAGTGATAACTTGAGTGTCACTAATGTTCTTAATTACCATATCCTTCTATCCGACGATAGTCCTGTCAGGCAGCCCCCACGTCGCCTCTCACCTCCTAAGGTAAAGATACTGAAGGCGAGAATATCACAAATGCTCCAACAAGGAGTTATTACGCCTTCTACATCTACTTATGCTTCCCCCATATGCCATGTTCCCAAGGATCAGGAGCACTATTTCAGACCTGTGGTTAACTACCGGGTGCTTGAACACTAAGGTTGTCTTCGAATGTGCCTCTGCCTCTGATCTGCATAACTTTTACCTGGTTTGCCGGTACTAATTGGTTTACTGTTCTTGGTTTGAACCAAGCCTGTTGTCAGATTCCATTAGCTGAAGAATGTAAACATGTTACCGCATTTTGTACTGATTGGAATCTGTTTGACAGAGTTCCTTTTGGTTTGGCAACTCGTTTGCTGGATAATATCCTTAGGGACTTGAAATTAGTGTTTGCCTATAATTATTTGGACGATTTAGTCATCTATAGCTGTTCGTTTCAGTCCATTTGGATCATATCCAGAAAGTTCTTTCGAGGTTTCAGGGAGCCGGGCTGACTGTTAAACCCAGTAAGATGACATTAGAAAGGCAGCAGGTGTTCTTCTTAGGTCACCTAGTGTCAGGTCAGAGTATTCGCATCGAACAAGAGCGAACTAAAACCATACGGGCGTTGCCTCCGCCTACTGATAAACGCGGAATTGCTAGGTTCATAGGCATGTTGAACTATTTTAGGCGTTTTGTCCCTAATTTTGCTTAGTTGGCCGCGACCTCAAACGAACAGTGCCGGAAGAGAGTGCGTTTTGAATAAGGACCTGTCCAGGAGCCCGCGTTTGAGTATATTAAGGCAGCTGTAGCCAATCGTCCATTTCTAGGAGTACCATACTTTAATAAAAGGTTTATTGTCCAAAATGACACATCTAATGCTGGTATTTTAGCCGTAAAACTGGCCGTAGTGCCAGATGAGAGGTACGCATTTAATTTGAAGTTAAACACGTGAGAGACACTGAAAATATCCTTTCGGATGTCCTCAGCCGGTAGTTCGCCGAATCTACACCTAGTGAGGGAACCCGGGAGACAGATGGAGGCAGGATTGGGAGAAATTCCTCTTTAGTTTGATGTCGCTCAGCGTCGGGATCAGGACCCTATTTGGCTGGGGAACTGTCGCATGAGTATATTATTAACAGTTGCATTCTGCGTAAAAGGGTCGGGCATGCGAAGCAGTTAAAGAAGCTCTATATCGATTATCTAGGACCCTTTCTTCGTACTAAGAAAGGTCATCGATACGTGTTAGTTATTATTGATGCGTTCTCCGGATTCACTTGGCTCCTTCCGAGCCGTAACGTCACTGCTACCACCACTATTTCTCATTTAACTAAAGTTTTCATTGTGTTTGGCCCCCCTTAGAAAATTGTTAGCGATAATGCGCCGGCCTTCCTTTCGGCTCCTTTCAAGGCGTCCTATTTTCAGAACGGTGTCAAGCATATCACGACTGCGTCGTATTATCCGCAGGCATGCTTTACGGAGAGGGTTAACCGAAATCGTAAATCCGCTTTGATTTCAGAAAACGCCTAGTAAGTGGGACTCTAGTCTTCCTTGGCTTAGTTTTGCTTTTAATACCACCAATCATGAAGCCTTGGGAGCTACTCCCGCCTCTTTGATCCTTTCCTATCCTGTTAATTCCCCTTTTTAGAACTTGTGGGGAATTCAAGATCTAGTTCATCAAGTCATCAATGAAAACTGGAACCGTGCCAGACGTAATATACTCAGGGTCCATAATAATCAAGGTGAGCGTTACAATCGTAATCGGCGAACCTTTAGAGGGAGGCTAGGAGATCAGGTCTATGCCCGTAGTTTCCCCAGTAGGCAGCTGCGTGTCGGAAATATGAGTAAATTCACTCCTCATTTTCTGGGGCCTAGCACCAATTTGCGCATTTTAGGCCCGGTGAATCTGCTGGTTAAGGATAACCATTCCGGTAACAAGTACTGGGTTCACCTTAGCCAGGTTAAATCCAGTTAGTTAGTCTGATGGTTAAGTAGCAACCCCCCCCCCCCCCCCTTCCAGCATCGTGTTTGTTTGAGGGCGGGAGGTTGAGCAGTGGCTGGCTCGTGTTATGCTTCCCATTAAATCTTGGTTTTGGTTGATATTCTGTGATTAGTCTCTCGCGGTTATGCTGTTATCCTCTCTCTCCGTGAGTCGCAGCAGCAGCGCGTATCGATATTAGTACCCTTGTACTATCTATGGCATCGCGCTTATAGTTTTCCGACTGCAGCGCGTGCGGGTAATGCTCCGGTCCTTTTGCCTCAGAAAGTCTACAAGGAAGAGCTATGTGGTCTAGTTAGTTCTGGTGCATACCGGAAGATTAACAAAGATCCTACTATCAAGGTGACAGTATGGACTGCTGCCTTGCTGAACGCTTCATCACTACCAAAGGAAGTCAAAAGAAGTACCACCGAGATATTATGGTCTTCCTAAAGTTCACAAAATGTCTAAGTATGAGAGTGTAGAGGTCTATGAGACCTATAACGAGCGCTATTGGTTCACCGACGTATTTTTCTGCCAAACACTTGACTTCCTAATTAAAACAATTGGTAGGAAAATGGAGTCACCACATTCGTAATTCTATGGATTTTATTCAGAGACTTAACACGTCAAAACTAACTAGCACATCATTATTATTTAGCCTGACGTTGCTGTCATTATGCACCGGTACCTTTAAAGGACTCTTTCTCTTATCAGCCAACATCTTGATACGAACATTACGGCCTTATTTGAACATGTGCTTTTATCATCTTATTTCCAGTTTAATGCTGAATTTTATGAGAAGATTGATAGTTATTAAAAATTTGCGGGTTTCCAGCCGCGTCGGGTGGTTAAAATCCCACGGGCTTTCGACCGAGCTCTCCCCGGTCATTCTCAAGTGGTAAGACTGACTGCTGTGTCGTGATGTCGGCGTCGTTATACAGCCGCACTGCTGGCTGTGACGTCACTGGTGCTCTCTTCCACGCCATATATGATCATGTTTTCATACCGCGTTCATCGCGCCCGTTTTAACATCGCGATAGCCGGGTCCCAGGCTGTGCTGAGTTTCAAACATCCGCCCTTGTTGATGGTGTTTTCAGCGTTTTTTATTTCAATAGCTTCTTTTATGACGCTATCGCAAAATCCCTCCGCTTTCATAACGACAGATGTTTCGTCGAATAGAATTCGGTGTCCATTTTCTAAGGCGTGTACTTCCACGGCTGATTTTTCTGGATAGCGTAGGTGTAAGCACCTCTCGTGTTCCTTTCCGACGTTGCTCTACCATGCGTACTGTTTGGCCGACGTAGTAACAGCCACACTGACATGGTATCTTGTACACTCCAGGCGTTCTTAGCCCTAAGTAGTCCTTCACAGGCCTTATGAGCTGACAAATTTTTGCTGGGGGCCTGAACACCGATGAAATGTTATATCTCTTCAGGAGTCGGCTAATCTTTCCCAACACTGTACCACAGAAAGGCTAAAACACAAGTTTCTTGCTTTCTTCTTCGGTGGTGTTCTCTTCTCTGTTGGTGTGTTTCTTGCGTGTCACGCCAGATATAGCCTGGACACCTGTCCGTGGCTGTACCCGTTTTCCCGGAAGACGTTTCGGAGGTGGCTCAGTTCTAGTGGCAGATTTGCTGCGCCTGGGACGACTTTAGCACGATGGACGAGGGTATTCAGAACGCCACGTTTTTGTGCCGGATGGTGGTGGCTGAGAGCGTGCAGATACTGATCTGTGTGTGTGTGTGTGTGTGTGTGTGTGTGTATGTGTGTGGGTGTGTGTGTGTGTGTGTGTGTGTGTGTGTGTGTCTCCGTTTTCTGTAGACACTGTGGCTGAGGGGCCCCTTGGTTTTCCGTCGAATGAGGACGTGAAGCAAGGGCAATGTACCCTCTGTCTCGACTTCCATCTTACACTTGATGTGGCCGTGAATGCTGTTCAGGTGTTCCAAAAATTCACGACCATGGGGCTACATGATGAAAGTGTCATCGACGTAACGCTAAAAGCAACTTGGTTTAGCTGGAGCCGTGTCCAAGGCGAAGTCTTCAAATTTTGCCATAAAAAGTTTGGCTATGGATGGAGCCAGAGGGCTCCCCATAGCCACGCCGTCCAACTGGTCGAAATACTGGCCGCCATGTAGGAAGTACGACTATGTCACTGTGTGCTTAAACAGTCCCACAATTGTGCTATCAGATAATTGGGAGAGGAGATCTATACAGTCTTTGACCGGAACACATGTAAACAGGGAGACCACACCAAAACTAACCATCATATCTCCTTGACTAAGACGCAGTTGTTTAATTCTGTTGAGAAAGTCGACGGTGTTCTTGATGTGATGCACACAACGACCCACATGCGGTGCAAGGAGGCTGGTCAGGTGTTCTGCCAGTCTATAAGTGGGTGACCCAATGGTGTTCACAATGGGACGAAGAGGAGAATCCGGTTGTGGATTTCTGGTAGTCCAGAAAGCGTAGGTGGTCTCGGCGCCTGAGGGAGGAGAGTCTTAATAACGCCCTCTTCCAGCATTTACTGTTTTAGAAGCTCTGATGTCTTCCTCATTATTCTTGACGTCGGGTCCCGTGGCAGTTAACGCTATATATCCTCTTCAAGCATTAACTGAATTTTGGCATCGTAGTCAGCTTTATTTACAATGACGGATGCATTGCCCTTGTCGACTGGCAGAACCACGATGAGTGCGTCGTTGCGGAGTGCGTGAAGACCATTGCGTTTAGCCCTAGTCAAGTTAGACCTCGGTGGTTTAGATTTTGAAATGATGCGACACGTTTCGCGATGAATTTCGTCAGCATTCTCACTAGGCATCTTACGGATTGCTTGTTCAACCCCACTTATATCATCACAGACAGGGATGCTCTGAAGCGCTGGTGCGAAGTTAATACCTTTCTTAAGCGCCGAAATGGCACCCGCATCGACCTCTTTCTCCGTCATATTGATGACAGTTCCTTCTGTTGATTTCCGTTCTGCACCGTGTTGTTGTTAAGAAATCCGCGCGAACTACCCTTTCTGTTTCTCTGTGGCCTTCTTTTGCTGTGGTGGCCGCGACGACCCACTCAAAATCTAATTGTGAGAGTACCTCTGTCAACTGCAGATGTATAGCCAGCAGTTCGCGACCTTTTAAATCCAGCTGCCTCCTAGTGAAGTATATCGTTTCCCGCAACAGGGCAGAGCTGGCTGAACGGTAGATTCACCTGGCTGCCGAGGTAAATCGTGGAATCGCGTTCTCATCTCGACAGCGTAGCAGGAAGGCTAGAGAGCTTAACAGGTTAGCCTTCTTCCCAAGCAGGTTCCCTAGGCGCCACGTTTCCCCCCCGTAGAGGTACGCCATGTATGAATGCGTGGTTTCGTGGCGATATGAATTAATAAGATTTTCTCGGGCTTCCAGCCGCGTCAGGTGGTTATAATCCAACGAACTTTCGACCGAGCTCTCCTCGGCCACATCAAGTTTACGATGGAAGTCGAGACAGATGATGCACTGCCCTTGCTTGACGTACTCGTTCGACGGAAAACCAACGGGCACCTTAGCCACAGTGCCCGCAGGAAACCTACACACACAGATCGGTAACTCAGCCACCACCATCCGGCACAAAAAGTGGCGTTCTGAATACCCTCGTTCATTGTGCTAAAGTCGTCCCAGACGCAGCAAGTCTGCCACTAGAACTGAGCCACCTCCGAAACGTCTTCCGGGAAAACGGTTACAGCCACGGACAGGTATCACAGGCTATATCTGGCGCGACACGCAAAAAAACAAACTAAGAGAGGTGAGAACACCACCGAAGAAGCAAACAAGAAACTTGTGTTTTAGCCTTTCTGTGGTACAGTGTCGGGAAAGATTAGCCGGCTCCTGAAGAGATATAGCATTTCATCGGTGTTCAGGTCCCCAGCAAAAGTTCGTCAGCTCATGAGGCCTGTGAAGGACGATCTAGATCTTAGAACGCTTCGAGTGTACAAGATACCATGTCAGTGTGGCTGTTACTACGTCAGCCAAACAGTACGCATGGTAGAGCAACGTCGGGAAGGAACACGAGAGGTGCTTACACCTACGCTATCCAGAAAATTCAGCCGTGGAAGAACACGCCTTAGAAAGTGGACATCGAATTCTATTCGACGAAACATGTCGATATGAAGGAGGGATTTTGCGATAGCGTCATAAAAGAAGCTATTGAAATAAAGACCGCTGAAAACACCATCAACAAGGACGGAACCCGACTATCGCGATGTTAAAACGGGCGCGACGGACGCGGAATGAAAACATGACTATATACAGGGTGTTACAAAAATGGACGGCAAAATTTCAGGAAGTATTCCTCACACACAAATAAAGAAAAGATGTTATGTGGAGATGTGTCCGGAAACGCTCAATTTCCATGTTAGAGCTCATTTTAGTTACGTCAGTATGTACCCTACTTCCTCTATTCACCTCCAGTTGGCAAAATAGAAGGAAGGTAATGTTGACTTCGATGTTTGTGTTGACATGCGACTCATTGCTCTACAGTACTAGCATCAAGCACATTAGTACGTAGCATCAACAGGTTAGTGTTCATCACGAACGTGGTTTTGCAGTCAGTGCAATGTTTACAAATGCGGAGTTGGCAGATGCCCATTTGATGTATGGATTAGCACGGGGTAATAACCGTGGCGAGGTATGTTTGTATCGAGACAGATTTCCAGAACGAAGGTGTCCCGACAGGATGACGTTCGAAGCAATTGATCGGCGTCTTAGGGAGCACGGAACATTCTAGTCTATGACTCGCGACTGGTGAAGACCGAGAACGACGAGGACACCTGCAATGGACGAGACAATGCTTCGTGCAGTTGACGATAACCCTAATGTCACCGTCAGAGAAGTTGCTGCTGTACAAGGTAACGTTGACCACGTCACTGTATGGAGGGTGCTGCGGGAGAACCAGTTGATTCCGTACCATATACAGCGTGTGCAGGCACTATCAGCAGCTGATTGGCCTCTACGGGTACACTTCTGCGAATGGTTCATCCAACAATGTGTCAATCCTCATTTTAGTGCAGATGTTCTCTTTACGGATGAGGCTTCATTCCAACGTGATCAAATTGTAAATTTTCAGAATCAACATGTGTGGGCTGACGAGAATCCGCACGCATTTGTGCAATCACATCATCACCACAGATTTTCTGTGAACGTTTGGGCAGGCATTATTTGTCGGTGATGTCTTGATTGGGCCCCATGTTCTTCCACCAACGCTCAATGGAGCACGTAAATATGATTTCATACGGGATACCCTACCTGTGCTGCTAGAACATGTGCCTTTACAAGTACGACACAACATGTGGTTCATGCACGATGTAGCTCCTATACATTTCAGTCGAAGGGTTCGTATGCTTCTCAACAACAGATTCGGTGACCGATGGACTGGTAGAGGCGGACCAATTCCATGACCTCCACTCTCTACTGACCTCAACCCTCTTGACTTTCATTTATGGGGGCATTTGGAAGCTCTTGTCTACGCAACCCCGGTACCAAACGTAGAGACTCTTCGTGCTCGTATTGTGGACGGCTGTGATACAATACACCATCCTCCAGGGCTGCATCAGCGCATCAGGGATTCCATGCGACGGAGGGTGGATGCATGTATCCTCGCTAACGGAGGACATTTTGAACATTTCCTGTAACAAAGTGTTTGAAGTCACGCTGGTACGTTCTGTTGATGTGTGTTTCCATTCCATGATTAATGTGATTTGAACAGAAGTAATAAAATGAGCTCTAACATTGAGTTAAGCGTTTCCGGACACATGTCCACATAACATCTTTTCTTTATTTGTGTGAGGAATGTTTCCTGAAAGTTTGCCGTACCTTTTTGCAACACCCTGTTTGTCGAGGAAGAGAGCACCAGTGACGTCACAGCTAGCAGTGCGGCTGTATAACGACGCGGCCACGTCGACACAGCAGTCAGTCTTACCACTTGACAATGACCGGGGAGAGCTCGGTCAGAAGCTCGTGCGATTTTAACCGCTGGAAGCCTGAGAATATTTTATTAATTCATATCGCCGAGAAACCATGCATTCATACAAGATCGATGGTGTTGTCATGGGACGCCCCCTCTACCCTCTGGTAGCTAATTTATTCATGGAAGACTTCGAGGACAAGGCACTGGACTCAGCAAGTTTTAAACCAACGGTCTTCTGGAGGTACGTGGACGACACATTTGTGGTATCGCCGCACGGGATGAATGAATTACATCGATTTCTTGAGCATTAGAATTCCATCCATTCTAGTATCAAATTTACTATGGAAATATAAAAAAAACGTCTACCTCCCATTTTTGGATGTTGTCGCTCGCCGTAAAGTTGATGGCACATTAGGACACGCCGTATACCGGAAACCAACGTATACAAATCTATATGTTCATGCCAGTAGCTGCCATCACCCTTCACAGACCGTATGTGTTCTTAAGACCTTAGTGCATAGGGCACACTGTATTTCCGCTAAAGACAATTTGCAACAAGAGCTCACATACCTTAAGAGCATTTTTAAATCGAATGGATTTTCTCCGCAACAAATTTGTAGAGCATTCAATGTAAAACCTAGGAAGAAGATAGTAATTCTTTCAAATCTAGTACTTTTTTGCCGATGTGGGTGTATTCTTGAGAAATTCTGTGTTGTGGTGGTCTTTCACCCCCCCCCCCCATCCCCCCCAACGAAGACTGCTGCAGCTTTACTCTGTGAAGGACGATTTACAGCTTCGTAAAGCGGGTGTGTATCAGATTTATAGCGGAAATTGTGAGAAATCGTACAGAGATCAAACAACACGCACCGTTCATGAGAGATGTGTAGAGCATCGAAGATACAAACGCTTATTACAGCCAGACAAGTCAGCTGTGGCCGAACATTGTCTTGGTACAGGTCATTCCATGAATTACAGTGATGTGAATATTTTAACATCCACGTCTTCCTTTTGGGAATCTGCCGTCAAGGTATAGAGATTAGAGCAGCTAATAATTTAATAAACAGAGATAATTGTTTTAATTTGGACAAAGCATGGAATCCGGCTCTTGGGGTAATTGAACTGCAGAGAAGTCGTCACGGTGTCACCGCCGCCGATCATACATCGATAAGCGAATCAAATGTCTGTACGCCTTCGCCACAGGCGGTGCATGTATAAGCGTATTTCTTTGCCGCCGACCAACATCTCTCACTCGCATGCGCAGTACCGCCGCGGTGGAGCATCTAAGGCCGCGCTTGGCATCTTGTCGTCAGACTTATGACTCACTCTGAGGATGGCCGGACGATACGCGGCCGAAATATCAGCGGAGGAAATTTTATTTGCGCGGCTGCGTGCCCAAAATTTAATGGACTGTTCATTACGCCGCGAGAAATTGAAAATGGACAGTGGTTATGAAGTTTTTTAAGTGAGAAACTGAGGAAAAATAGGGAGGAAACGTTTATGAAAAAGCACATCGCCGATTCAAAAATGAGCTTGTAATGTCTTCACTTACGTTGTACTATATCCCACAGTATGTCTCGTTTCACCAGCTATCGATGCCCCTTAATAATTACATTGTTTCATCGTATAATGCGGTCAATAATTAAGTTTTGCATGTTAACCATACGGCAAAGCACTCTTCTCTTTGCGGGCTGTCATTTGCCAAAATCTTGTTTCCATATCTCAAACCGTTTGAGATGTGAGGAATGTTGAGAATATCTCATTCTGGCTTTTTCGCTGGCTCGGACGGTTGCAGATGAGTGCGCTACATCAGATTAATTTTTCCGTCATTGGTGACTGAGACTTCCACCAAAGTCTAAAGAAAAATTCATTATCTCAGCTGAATTTTATACGCGGCAACATATTATGTAATGTGTACCAAACGCAAAATCTTAGCAACCCCTATTTTCTATTTTAAGCTTTTTCATATTTCTTGCAGTGTCTTACTTAAATCGAAGTACCATAATAACTGTCACCATTAACGAAATGATGGGCACGTCACACGAAGCTGGCATATAAAGGTATAAGTAGGGAAAAAAGATTTTTTTTTTTTTTTACGGAATAGTATCTGTAAAATCGTTTGAGGAAGAACGCAGGGCGTGTGGCTCGCTTCTGCCATCGCAGTGTGTCGCCAGCCGGCTGGAAGTGGCCAGACAAGGTCGGCCCCGCCTAAAGAAACAAATGAAATCGCTCAGTAACTGTTCCCTGCGCATCGGCCACTGTATCCAGCACGGATTCCACCATCTGCCACAGCATATTACACGGCTTGCAAGGTATAGGGTAGATGTGGACCAGTGATTTTCCACAGCTGCCACTATGCTCTGTATGTAAGTAAAGATTTTACAGCGGGTTTGTCGTTCAGAAATCGCATTTGAGTGTTGTTTGTTTGTGGGAAGACTGTGTGACACCTTGTGTACGAAGGGGAAACGTCTACCAGCACGTACCAAAGTCCGAGACTGCAGTTTGTCGTTACACTGCTCGCGCTGTCACGTGAATACGGTGCCTATCGGTTCGCGAGGGTCACGTAGGCTGTTAATGGCCCTACGTGACTAGCGCCTGAGAGGCTCGACGTGCTGTTTGGTTGGCTGTGCAGGACCACACAGACACACCAGGTTCCCTGTGTCATGGAACGCAGCGAGCTCACTGGTGGCCAGAAGAGCGCCCTCACGGACAGTGCGGCGACGTCCAGCGACAACTGCTGTCGAAGCCCACATCGACGCGGCAGGAGACCGAGGCGGCCGACAGTGGAACTCCCAACAAGGAGACTGGACATACCAAAGTGGCACTATGTCGTCTTTGCAGACGAGTCCCAGTCCTGTGTACAACATCACATTGGACGTATCCATGCATGCAAGCTCTGAGGAGGACGAACGTTGCCAGACTGCTTTCGTCATCTTCTCATGGGCTCATCATCTGACTTGTTGGTATGGGGTACCACTGGGTACATAAGATGATCGCGTCTTGTCCACACAGATGGTAATTTGGACTGTACCTATCACATTTCTGGCGCCTTAAGGACGGTGGCTATGACCCTTCTCCGAGATCTTCGTGACATTATCTTTCAACACATTACACCAACATCGCATGTTGCCCATGCTGTGCTGACCTGTGCCGCACACCGGAGTATATTTACCGAAATTATGGCCAAAATGGCAAAAATGGACGTTTGGTCAACTATTGTAGCAAGTACATGAAAGGTTCTCGGTTCACTTGCCTCGTCAAATTTTCAGAAAATTCCACGCTTTCGATGATACCCTCCACCATCGTCGTCAGGGACTAAAACTGACTGTCGTGAACTGGCAAGGTTCCCTCTTTCATACTCATAGGAAGGCATCTGATTTGCTGGATTACGTCACGGTGGAGCATACAGATGTGTTGCCCCCCTACGTAGATAGATTTTGCTTGCAATCTAGCGCTGCATGCAGCACCATCTATCGCATCAGGCTGTGAACTGCGAGAAGTAAGACAATAAACCAACGTGCAATTGAAAAGAACTTTGCGAGAGGCCTGGGACAATCACCTGCTGTGATCGGTAACATTAGACAAGTGAACGTAGCAGAACCAACCTAGATTACACACACTAACATACACTTCTCAATACGCACATATATAACACAGTACATAGCTATAATTAGTTTGAAGGCGCATTTAAAAATTGCGAGAAAAGTATGGCAAACTAACTACATATGGAACAATCACACACGTGACGAGCAATTCGGTGCCCTAGTAGAAGCAGTCCTGTCATCACGTCACCAGTAAAATCGGTACAGCAAATTAAGGGTATCACACGAATCTACTTTGAAATTTTCAAGTACAAAATGTTAAGAACTAGTGGAAAGTGGCATGGTACAAACTGAAAGACAGGCAGACAAACTAACAAATGCATGCCGAGTCATCCCAGGCCCATCTCTATGGACGGCAGTGGAGTAGTTTAGGGGTATTCACAACTACAGTTAACCTAGTAGTGAAAGGGAGTGCTTTAAAGGTTTGAAACTATCAAAAATAATTTTGGCCAGGATTTCGGTACATGTAATCCACTGTTGGTTGGTTGAATTGTTGGAGGGCACCAAACAGCAAGGCCATCGGTCCCTCACATTATGGAAGGATGGGGAAAGAAGGTGGCTATGCCCTTTCAGAGGAACCATCCCGGCATTTGCCTGAAGCGATTTGGGGAAATCACCGAAAACCTAAATCAGGATGGCGGAATGGGTTTGAACCGTCGTTCTCCCTAACTAGAGTCCAGTGTGGTAACCACTGCGCCACCATGCTCAGTATATAATTCTCTTTGCGTCGATACAGAGCGTTCCAGACTGTTGCTTTAAACAGACACCAGAAACACTGGCTACGAACTGTGCAGAGACAGCCACAACAGGGGGTGAAACGCGTGTAGGGGCTACACGTAACACGACTTCGGTTCGCTGTCAGGCCACTTGCAGTGCTGCAAGTTTATTAATGCATCATGTCGCTTTCTTATTGGATGATCTTTAGGTTCTGTGTTTGTTTTCGTTCCGTAGTGAACGGAACTTAACAGAAGCTCGTTTCAAATCATTGTGCTTCTCATTCCTTATTGTGTGCTTTGCACTCTTTGAGTTACGTTGTAAGTATGTTGCTCATATTCTGATTGAGCTCTGTTGACATCAGTAATACTGGGTCGGGTAAATGATTCCATATTTGGTTGTTGTTCATATAAAACAGAAGTTGGTTTCTTCACATGATGTTCTGAGATTTATGATTTTTGTTACCACTTACGAATATGTGTGTTAACTACGCGATTTAGACAATTGTTAAGAACGCTGCTTTTATTATACTTTACGTTGTGTCACCGCCAGACACCACACTTGCTAGGTGGTAGCCTTTAAATCGGCCGCGGTCCGGTAGTATACGTCGGACCCGCGTGTCGCCACTATCAGTGATTGCTTACCGAGCGCCGCCACACGGCAGGTATAGTCTAGAGACTCCCTAGCACTCGCCCCAGTTGTACAGCCGACTTTGCTAGCGATGGTTCACTGTCTACATACGCTCTCATTTGCAGAGGCGACAGTTTAGCATAGCCTTCAGCTACGTCATTTGCTACGACCTAGCAAGGCGCCATATTCAGTTAATATGAATGTATTCTGAACAGATAATATTGTGAATCATGTACCGTCAAGAGCGACGTTCATCATTAATGGATTAAAGTTAAGTATCAAAATAATTACGTCCGCTTTCTGAATTCTAATTCCTTGTCATGTTCCAGATCTGACGTCAGTATAGTTCTTTCCTCCTCACGCCAGCCTGCGTGAGCTAAAACGCGTGCATTTCGGCCTCCTCTTGTAACACGGTGTTGGCTCTTCTGCCTACACAACACTTTATATCTGTTTACATACGTGTCCTGTACTTTCACGCTTTTAATGAAGAACTCCATCTTAGCGGGTGTCGACAATATTGCTATTCCACATTATTACATCTGTTGCGGAACTTGTATCTAATTCTGCATTGAGTGCTGTTGCTTCTCGTCACTGGATGCCATGCGTTTCACAATGGCTCGAAGAGTGTCGATGTAGGTGTAGATGTCTGTTTCGTAGTCTCAGTAAGTAGCAAATGTTTTCACACGTTATTAACAGGCAGTGCAGATAGTGCATTTTAGCAGAAGTCAATGAAAATTTTGGTGGAGTACGAAAAACGAATGGGAACAAAAATAACAAAGGATACGAAGAGTACACTAACAATGGATTTCAATCGAGGTTCTTAAGCTGTAACAAAAATACGTGAATCTGCAGAACACCGCGAGACAAAACCAGCGTCCTTTAGCTTGCAACAAAAACAAATACAGAAGCATTTAGTTCACCCTATAATACGGATGTCAGCAAAAATTAAACAGAATACGAGCAACGTATTTGCAATGCAATTCAAAGACTGCAATACACATAGAGAGGTCCTCAAGTGGTTTGAATGGCTGTGAGCACTATGGGACTTAACATCTGAGGTCACCAGTCTCCTAAAACTACTTAAACCTAACCAACCTAAGGCCATCACACACATCCATGCCCGAGGCAGGATTCGAACCTGCCACCGTAGCGGTCGCGCGGTAGAGATGTCTTAATCGGGAACATAATTTCAACTCGATTACAGCCAAACGGTAGAAATTGCATTATTGGGTTTTAAAATAAATGCACTTTGGCACCAGACCCACTCATATAAATGAAAAATATTATTATATAGTACTCGCATTTTGCAGAGCAAGAATACAGATTATCACGTCATATTTCCCCGAATTCAAAGTTCACCGCCAGGCCATTTGGAGCGCTAGTGTCGGTCTCTGCGACCGTACCTTAACATAGTCGCTACTCTTGTGATATTTTGGTATTCTGTGTGGCGGATCACCACCCTCCATTCAGTACGATACAGAGTCGTTTCAGCGTGGAATGCCTCGCGGCACCCCTGTCTGTCACACGAGCTTAGTTCGACTCGATGTGCTGCCGCTTGTCACTGCCTGATGTAGCTTCACTGTCTATTAATTTTCGAAGCCTGAATGAACAAAAAATTAAGTCCTCTAACTAGAAGAGAAACCAGGCATTGAGCAAGTATTTATTTCTTCTAGTCTTCCGTTATTCCATCTCTTCCTCCCGCTTCACTCTGTCCACCTACTTCCCCCCTTTCTGTAGCCATCCTCTCTCTCTCTTTATCCACTCTTCTCTCCCGTCCCTCCTTTATCCACGGCCTCCACACCTCCCCTGTCTCTTGCCATCTCGTCCTCTCCCCTCTCTCTGTCCATTTCCTCTCTTCTGATGTCCATGTCCTCCTCCTCCTCCTCCTCCTCCTCCTCCTCCCCTCGTCCCTCTCCACGCTATCACGCTCACCCCAGCAGGAAGCTGGTGGTTTTTAGCTCTTCATTCTAGACAGTGACTAATATGTGTGCCAAATATGACTGAAGTCGTTCCAAGGATGAGGATGAGCATTTTACCGCTAGTTTGCTCGTATACGTACACGTCACCTAATTTCAGACAAATGTCGATCATATTTGTATACATATTTCACCTGTATGCCTAGCGAATTTTCACCCTGCTGTTGTGTTTTCATATAGCTAAATGTTTATGACGTCGTATATCCTGAAATATGTGTTGTACAAAAAGATAATTTTCCAGGTAGATCCAGCAGTATACGTGGCCACTATCTGCGAAATGCGTTGTGAACACAGTTGGCAGTAAAGAGGTAATAAATTAAAACGTCACACATCATCTGACAGTTTGTCGCGCATCTCACTGTTTATGACGTAATATCTCTTGAACTATTTGTTATAAAATTATATATTTTTGTAGGTACGTTGAGCGGCATATGTGGATGATGTTTGCGACTAGAGTTGGTTTCAAATAAGTGATAAATTAAAACGTCATGCATAATCTGAACGTTTTTCACTCATGGTTCAGGAGACATGTCAAATACTGAGATGAGTTGTAGAATTATATATTGTAGGTACATTCAGCGACAAATGTGGATATTGTCTGTAAAAAATGTTGCGAATAGAATAAGTAGCAACTAAGTAATAGATTTAAACGTCTTACATGATATGGTAGTTTTCCACGCAGTCAGTGTTTATGAAGTCTTGTCGCCTAAACTACACTCCTGGAAATGGAAAAAAGAACACATTGACACCGGTGTGTCACACCCACCATACTTGCTCCGGACACTGCGAGAGGGCTGTACAAGCAATGATCACACGCACGGCACAGCGGACACACCAGGAACCGCGGTGTTGGCCGTCGAATGGCGCTAGCTGCGCAGCATTTGTGCACCGCCGCCGTCAGTGTCAGCCATTTTGCCGTGGCATACGGAGCTCCATCGCAGTCTTTAACACTGGTAGCATGCCGCGACAGCGTGGACGTGAACCGTATGTGCAGTTGACGGACTTTGGGCGAGGGCGTATAGTGGGCATGCGGGAGGCCGGGTGGACGTACCGCCGAATTGCTCAACACGTGGGGCGTGAGGTCTCCACGGTACATCGATGTTGTCGCCAGTGGTCGGCGGAAGGTGCACGTGCCCGTCGACATGGGACCGGACCGCAGCGACCCACGGATGCACGCCAAGACCGTAGGATCCTACGCAGTGCCGTAGGGGACCGCACCGCCACTTCCAAGCAAATTTGGGACACTGTTGCTCCTGGGGTATCGGCGAGGACCATTCGCAACCGTCTCCACGAAGCTGGGCTACGGTCCCGCACACTGTTAGGCCGTCTTCCGCTCACGCCCCAACATCGTGCAGCCCGCCTCCAGTGGTGTCACGACAGGCGTGAATGGAGGGACGAATGGAGACGTGTCGTCTTCAGCGATGAGAGTCGCTTCTGCCTTGGTGCCAATGATGGTCGTATGCGTGTTTGGTGCCGTGCAGGTGAGCGCCACAACCAGGACTGCATACGACCGAGGCACACAGGACCAACACCCGGCATCATGGTGTGGGGAGCGATCTCCTACACTGGCCGTACACCTCTAGTGATCGTCGAGGGGACACTGAATATTGCACAGTACATCCAAACCGTAATCGAACCCATCGTTCTGCCATTCCTAGACCAGCAAGGGAACTTGCTGTTCCAACAGGACAATGCACGTCCGCATGTATCCCGATCGACCCAACGTACTCTAGAAGGTGTAAGTGAACTACCCTGGCCAGCAAGATCTCCGGATCTGTTCCCCTTTGAGCATGTTTGGGATTGGATTAAGCGTCGTCTCACGCGGTCTGCACGTCCAGCACGAACGCTGGTCCAACTGAGGCGCCAGGTGGAAATGGCATGGCAAGCCGTTCCACAGGACTACATCCAGCATCTCTACGATCGTCTCCATGGGAGAATAGCAGCCTGCATTGCTGCGAAAGGTGGATATACACTGTACTAGTGCCGACATTGTGCATGCTCTGTTGCCTGTGTCGATGTACCTGTGGTTCTGTCAGTGTGATCATGTGATGTATCTGAGCCCAGGAATGTGTCAATAAAGTTTCCCCTTCCTGGGACAATGAATTCACGGTGTTCTTATTTCAATTTCCAGGAGTGTAAATGTCGTTCCACGATGTAATTTTCTGCTACATTCAGAGCTATAGGCGAATACTGTCTGCATAAAAAATTTGCCACGAAAACGTTAGCAACAAATACCCAATTAATTAAAACGTCACTTGCCAAGTGAACAGCAACACTGTAGTAAGCGAAATTTTTTTTGTTTTCATCAGTTTTTGGTGTTATGAGAGAGAAAAAGTTTCGTAAAGATTTGAAATTATGTGTCAAGTTTATTGCAAGTCTGTAAGTGATCTGAGCTACAAATGGTGGATGACTGAAGAGTGGGTGTTCTCGCTCGTGGGCTGCGCTGGTTTCGCACTCCCAACCCCCACCCCCACCCCTTGTGGTCCTTACCACCACAGTGCTCCTTTCCACTCAGTAAATGATACGTGCACCAAGTTTGGTTGAAATTCGTCCTGTGGTTTAGGCAGGTGTGTTTAACGAACATACATACATACACATATACATACAAACATGTATATAATTTGTGTGAAGTACACAGTGAGAAGATTTAGTTATTTACTGTCCTTCCAGTGCAGTTTTAACACTCGCAATACCAAGCCATTTTCAGTAACGTGTATTACCAAAGAGAGGGGGCGGGGGGCTACTTTGTACCCACCGTAAAGAATTTATAAAATAAAAACGTTTCATTAATTGTTTTTAAATTGCGTTAATAGCTTACTTTTGAAAGATCTATTGAACATAGTCAGGATCCAGTACCTCAATATGTCTTATAAAATGCATTTTTGAAAACAGTTTTAACCTTTCACTTACTTCACTTCTAAGTTAAGTAAGTCTAATTATCTTGAGAAAAATTAGTAGTAAAAGTCGTTATAATACTATTGAAGTGCACTTTACTATAATTAAAATAGTTACAAATACCTGAGGTAATATAGAAATATATGTTATGTACATAACATAGTGTCGTGAGAGTAATTATTCACGACTTTCTTGGGCTTGGAACATACAACAGTTTTTTGCTGTTTTGCACATATGTACCTCTTACAATTGTGGCAGACTATTATTGTTTTGTTCACTTTGTTGTACTTTTCTGCTTTTGAAAGGCTTTCACTAACACACAAAAGACATCTACCTTTACCTCCATGAGCTTCCTTTGCACCGTAGTCCTGCTGGATTTTCCTCTGAGAATACCCTCCATTCTTGAAACTACAGGATTTGGCAGTCCAGAAATATTTTTAGCCCTTTCTTCAGTGTATGGTTTCGCGAGCTGTAGTCCAAGTTCTTGAAGAATAAGTCGTCACTTACTAGGTTCTTCTTATCCCAGTCCGGCAAGTTCAACAAAAATAGTGTAGACCTATTCACCACTGCTATGTACACAAGAGTACAGAAAAGAGATAGCGCCCACCTTCTTGTAGCCCTCTTAGTTGAATATTTCCTCACCATTTGATCTATCGTGTCAACGCCACCTTTAGTCTCATTATAGTATAAATTTATGATCAGATGATAGAAATAGCAGATTTCTTTTGGGTTTTTTACGGGGGATACAATTGTGATTGGAATATTTCCAACACTAATATGTAATTCTCGTCTTGAGATGTCTCTCAGTTCTTGAGGTATGTGTTTCCAATTAGCTTGTAATGTTCCCACGAGAGTCAGCTTGTGATTCCTCTATAGATCTTCGGCCAAATCAATTGAAGTGTAATATCTATATGTGGTGACCTTTCTCACTGAATTATGTATAGGAACTTTCAGGCGTTTGACCACAGCTGCAGCGGAATTTGAGTGCTGTGTACCATTATTTCTTTTCCCAGCATAAGGCTCCGTGCAGATAACATATCTGGTTTTAGCGTCTGTGAGCATGCGTGTAAGTACACCGTATTTACCATGCTTTTCCTTCACGAAGACCTTGACGGGACACCTGCCACGGAACAATGGAAACTTTTTATCAGTAACAGTGTGCATCCCAACAGAATAATATTTTGGACAAAATTCATTCTTTTTATCAAAAACTTCTTGTATTGCAGCAAACTTATCACGTTTATTGCGATCGCTTCGTGACTCTCTGTGATCAAATCTTATTACTTTAGTAAGCTGCTCGAATCTGGTACGACTTGTAGCAGTATAAACAAACGTTCCTTAAGTATAGAACCATAAATCTATAAATGATGACTTACTGTCGTTTTCCTTCCCCATTATAATAAATAGTCCTATATACGCCATGAACGCAGGTCTGTCTGTCTGTCTGTCTGTCTTGGGTATTTTCTGCCTCAATGCTTCTTGATTGGTATGCTTTATTATGATGTTGACAATTTCTGGAGACAAAAACTCTTCAAATATGTCTGTTATTGTTCCTAGTTTACCTTCGTCTCTTATGCCTTCTCTTTCTTTCACTGTGTTTTCTGCTACTCGTCTTCTAATTTGACGTGGTTTGGAGGTATAAATTTTTCCAGTGCTTGTAATATCCTTGTCACTAACCTCGCAAACTGCGACGTCATCAGTTTCAGGTACCCAGAGTTCATCATCAGCTTCTGTAAGTGCTCTATCACTGTCCACATCATAGCGCACAACACAATCCTCTTCAGGTCCACTCACTACAGCTTCAGTTTGATCAGATTCCATATGAGAAGCCGTAGCTTCTTCCAAAATCTGTGATATTTCTCCATCAGTAAGTGAATGTCGACAAGTTTTGAAGCACAGTTGTATTAAGACTGAACTAAGTGCCACTGAACAGGAAACAATAAAGAAACAAAGGGAAATGAATCATTGTTGGGACCATTGTTGCTATCCGTCCAGAGAAATATAATTTCCATGTGTTCTAAGGTCATATAATGCTGTTATTTGTGGAGTAAGACAAACATTGTGGAAGTCTCATCTACTACCAAGGGGGTAAGACATTATGACCACCTCCCTTCAACTTAAAATTTCGGATTAAGCTTAAACGAAAAATGTAAAACAATCATAAAATCTGTAAGAAGATTTCATCAAAGACAACAAACATTTTTTACAAAACTTAAGAAAATAAAGTACCCGAGTAGATTTCAATATTTTCAAAAGGTGGGTACAAAGTACCCCCCCCCCCCCCTGGTAATGCGAGTATTGCGAGGGTTACTGGTCAAGACTGTAAGTGATTAGGATTTCCATTACTATATTTGACCGATATACTACTAACTCGCAAAAAAGAAACGATATTGCTCGCATTACTAACGATTTCTTTCAACGAACATTTTCTGAGTGTGTCGTTTTTGACCTGCGATAGCGCCACTACGCCATCACAAAAATTGCATCAAAACTGATAAAGTGGACCAACAATTTCTTGCAAACGTGTTCTTACGCTCTGTAGAGAAATTTCAAGTAGCGCTTCTGACACGAAAGAAACGACAATGATGTCCCGATACCGGATACGCTCCGTTGCTGTAACCTGCTCTGAGGCAGACGAGAGGACCTTGCTGAATTGCCCTCTGCCACTTCCTTCATACCTACCGCAGTTCAAGGTCAGTGTCGCACGTGTACTTCCTTGCGTACGTATAGTACGACACAGTTCTCAAAAAAGGTTGAAATATCGCCTTTGCTTAATATACTCGGAAGTTCTGTAACCTTCACAGAACTCTTATAGTTATCTTCTTAATATATTCCTCCGCAAGTGAGTGTGCAGCGAAATGATTGGCCCGTGTCACGCACACGGCGCCTTCAACCATACCGCTAGAAAATAGACTGAAGCACCAAAGAAACTGGTATAGGCATGCGTATTCAAACAGAGAGGTATGTAAACAGGGAGAATATGGCGCTGCGGTCGGCAACGCCCTACGTAAGACAAGTGTTTCGCGCACTCGTTAGACCTGTCAAGGCTGCTACAATAGGTCATGATTGTGAGTTTGAACGGGATGTTACTGTCCACGCACGAGCGATGGGACACAGCATCTCCGAGGTAGCGAAGAATTGGGGATTTTCCCGTACGAGGATTTCACGAGGGTATCGTGAATATCAGAAATCCGGCAAAACATATAATTCCCGACATCGCTGTGGCCGGAAAAATATTCGGCAAGAACGGGACCAACGACGACCGAAGAGAATCGTTCAATGTGACAGAAGTGCAGTCCTTCCGAAAATTGCTGCAAATTTCAATGCAGTTGGAATGATATGGGACCCCTGATACGTCTAGATACTACTCTGACACGTTCCTAAGCATCCTGTCTGATCACCTGCATCCGTTCACTTTCATTGTGCTTTCCGATGGACGTGGGCAATTTCAGCAGGACAGTGCGACACCCGACACGTCCAGAATTGCCTCAGAGTGGCTCCAGGAACACTTTTCTGAATTTAAACACTTACGTTGGCCACCAAGGTGCGCAGACACGAAAATTATTGAGCATATCTGGGATGCCTTGCAACGTGCTGTTCAGAAGAGATCTCCACCCCCTCGTATTCTTATGGATTTATGGACAGCCCTGCAGGATTCACAGCGTCAGTTCTCTACGGCATTACTTCAGACGTTAGTCGAGTCCATGCCACGTCGTGTTGCGGCACTTGTGTGTTCGTGGGGGACCTACACGATATTAGGCAGGTGTACCAGTTTCTTTGGCTCTTCAGTGTATATTAACATCGGATTGGCAGTTCTAACACAACATTTGCGTGTGGTACGTGACTCACATTGTCCCTTACATACTCACTTCAACGAGAGACACAACGGGCGTTAGTGACTACTTAAATATGCAACAGTAGTTTTAATAACCAACTTACAACAGAAATAGAAATAATTTTCCTGCAATTTTCTAGAAATTTCTCCCAGTAAAATAGATTAATGGCCGCTGTACATGTATTTTGATTGTTTTTTTTAAGAAGAGTTGTTATTGCTTGTTTTTCCTGTGAAGAGGAGCCTTTTTCTTGTTGTCTTCCAGAGTAATTTGTTATAACTTCCTTTCTTCGCGTGACGATGTTTAACAATTTTGCGAAGAGGAGTGTTACTTCACAGTTTATTCCATTCTTTTGCATGAAGAATTTGTTTCTCTGCTTTTCACGAAGCAGCTCACCTCGTACAAAGACCAGGTTATAGTTTTGAGAGGGTTACTTAAGCATTCTGGAAGAGGAATCAGGTCGAATCCTGTGAGGAAAATACCGTTACGAGCTACAAGCCTCCACCAACTTAGGAATTCTTTTATGGTGAGCGTAAGACGGAGCTAAATGGGAAAAGTAAAAAGGAGCGTAGCTGTGATTCGAATCTTGCTAGTAGCAATGTCTATTTTTAGTATTTATGTTTCACATTTATTAACAAATGAAAATGTTATTAACTGACATTATCTCATAGTCTTTAATGATAATAAAATCTCTCCATTTCGAATTACTGACCGCGTAAAAATTTGATATAGAGAGGCGAAATGCGTTTATTAAATAAGAAAGTTGTACATCAACAACGCAGTTCAATCTCTAGAAATGAAAGTAGGGTTTATTTTGTATCTGATGTTTCGCATTTTTGTACCCAATAAATTTTAAAAAGTACGTTATTTTTATTAAAAAATGTGATTCGATACTTGATAAGAAACGTTTCCATATCATCATAAATTCGGTATTTAAATAAAAGTAAAAGTGAATGCTAATAGCGAAATTCGAACTAACGATTTTACGCTTACAGGCCTCTACGAAATGGCTCTGAGCACTGTGGGACTTAACATCTGAGGTCATCAGTCCCTTAGAACTTGGGTTAGTTGGTTTTAAGTAGTTCTAAGGACATTACACACATACATGGCCAAGGCCTTTACGCTATGCATTTCAATGCCAGTGAATACGTTAATGGTAATAAATTTTTTGTACGGTACTTAATAATGAAGAGAATTCTTATGATACTCAAGAGCGATATATTCGAGGTGTTTCTTATTTAATTGTGTCGTATTTCGTTAGAATGTTGCTATCCCAACACAAACTTTAATATCCCGTTACGCCAGTGCTATGCAGCCTTCCTTACTTCTTTGCCTCTGGAGGTTTACAGGAGGTACGAAGAGTCTGAGAACCATGACGCCCTGATTGCTTCCTACTCTTCAGCTCTAAGGCGTGCAGGGCTGCAGTGCTGCCTGTGACTTCCAATGTGCACTCACATTAATGTGACCATCTGTCGGATGACTTTGCGGCTAAGAGTGCTGGGAGACGCGTGGGAAGAGAGTCGCTGAGGTTCTGGAAGGTACCGGCAGGGATGTGGAGCCGTGCCAAGTCTACAGCCGTGGCTAGCCTGGCTACTTGTCTCAGCTGAGCAAGCATGGAACGAGCAGCCCCATCCAGGCACTCTTTGAAACCACTCGTACACTGTGAGCTGTGTGACTCGTTGCATTGTCCTGCTGGTAGATGCCATCGCGCTTAGGAAAAACAAACTGCATGTAGAGGTTGACATCGACGCATATTTGTGTTGATCCACTGTGGCTTCCAGAATGACAAGATCATTCAAGGAATTTTGTGTCGTCTTGTTGTCACTGTAGACTTGTACTGTGGGAAGCAAGGAGAGCATGTTGTTTGGTGGCCAGTATCCTCTTCTATAACAAAAAGTGCATGGGTGTATTAACAGGGTTCTTTACTTATAAGAACAAGAAGTTACTTAAGATGGCCGACTTTTACTTCACACAAGACCTGGACTATGCACACTATTCTGATGGCTAGGTACTGACTGTGAGCTAGAGGCTGAGCTAACTGCGATTTCGACTCCCATTAGGCTGTGACTGATGACTCAGTTCGTTGACTCACTGGACGCCTGCTGACTACCCCCCTCTCCACCCCAAATCTGCGGCGGCGATCTAAATACTGGAGGTCGAGAGGGCGCTGGCGGCGCATTGTTTGCGAGTGCGTCTTTGGCCTCTCTCCCAATAGGCTCGCTTGCTCCGGTGACTACAATCAATCTTCTCACAACCTCTGTGTCACCTGCTGTGCTGGCGAGAGCTTATGCCAGCACATTACCTCCCCCCCCCCCCTCCCCCCGAAATGGCGCACCGTTGCCGTGTAGTGAGGCAGTTAATGACAATGGGGAGGGAGGCAGGATGCTGGACGTAGAGATGAGCGAGGAGCCGTGGCTGTGGAGAATGGCGTGCTTCTGGCTGTACCCTGCCTTCTGGCTTGTGAGGCAACAGCAACGCACTCCAGAAAACTGCTGCCAGGCCGCACATCCAGGCCTAAGGGCGTGTCCTGGGGCGACGAGGGCGACGGCGATGCTGATGCCGTGTCCACCTCCATTGGGTCGGCGAGCGGGTACGGTAGGGCGAGGGCGTATCGTCCATCTGTTTCTTGGTGGCACCAGCGGGCATCTGCGAAGGCCGTGCGCCCCTGTGAGGCAGTGAACATGGGGGAAGAAAAGCAGCAGAATCGTGGAGAGATGACACGCACGAATTTGGTTCTGATGGCGGCGGTGCAAACCATTCGGAGCTGCAATCAAATATGTAAAGAGCCAATGCGTTCCTGAACCACGCCTCTTGCACCAGCGCTCACTGTTGCCATAAACAGTACAAAAAAAACAAGATTACGCGGCACGAAGCGGTACCTGCGGCCCATTCGCGGCACCGGGTGCTGTGGTGGGTGTAGCAAGTGAAGCACTGACCTATGGCTGCGGCCGTGCAGAAGTTCCGGCTGTGATTGTCCGTCTCGTGGGTGTGAGCGATAGGAGGCGGAAAAGAGTTGCAGCGCCT
Organism: Schistocerca gregaria; assembly: GCF_023897955.1. Classification (NCBI taxonomy): domain Eukaryota; kingdom Metazoa; phylum Arthropoda; class Insecta; order Orthoptera; family Acrididae; genus Schistocerca; species Schistocerca gregaria. The sequence goes on from NW_026061710.1 coordinate 22,188,053, forward strand.
GTTCCGAATTAGAATCTTAATAATTTTACAATAAAACAGCATTCCGAGGTTTTTAATTTAAACTATTAATCAGATTTTATTCTGTATTATTGTAAATGTGTAGGTGGTGAGAAGCTTGGCCACTGTTGTTTGCAAGTCCGTATGAAGCGATCTGCTTGTCCGCTGGTCTGCGGGTGAAACGGAGCACTTGTTAGATGACGAATGCCGTTTCGTTCACAAAACTGTTCAGGGTTTGCCATGAAAACGTTCCCAATACCACAACGCTCCCGCGTCTGGCCTGGACTCTTCTGACGACTGTTGCCGGGTGTTTTCTTTTAGATGTTTCTAGCCATAAACGCCAGCAGCCGTCAGTCTAGTGGACCATAAAAACGGGAACCACGTGATGAGGCCATCTGTTGCCACTGGGTGGACGTCCAATTACGGTACTGGGCTGCGAATTCCAGCCTCTGTCGACGACGAACAGCGGTCAGCATGCTGACCTGAAGCGGGCGCCTGCTGTAGAGGTTCAGACACAACAACGTGTGGTGAACGGCCGCTGAGGAGACGCAGTCGGCAGCCCCTCGGCTAAGATGGGCGGCCAGCTGCTCAACAGCTGCTCGTCTCTTCGGCCGTACACGTCTCCACAGCCATCATTCACTCCTGTCATCTGTGGGGCGCGCTGCACTACACTTCCACTGGCGCCAGGTTTCGTTAGCTCCGTCTTACCGTTGACTTCATGCTTCAGCCACGGTGACAGCGAACAATTTTTAAACTTAGCCCTTTCTATCCCTGGCTCGAAAAACAATTGTCGTGCCCTTTTGGTCGCCAATTCAGTTTCTCCTTTTCCTATCAACGACTGCACCGTTTACCGCGTCCCCTGACACGCTATGCGTACACCCTCCACTGCTAGAGCTGCACTTGCTGTCTGTGAGTGGTTACTGCATGTGTGACGCTATTTCAGTGATTACATAATACTGTCAAGTTACAAAGAACTTGACAGTATGAGCCCATTTATCAGTTTGACGTTGCGCTCCTTCTCTCCTAGCTGCTATGCACTGATTCGGTTGAGGAAGATGCCATAAGGTCAGTTTACCCCGGAGCCACTGCGCTGAAACAGTTTATTTGGCGTCTTCAGTCCCCAATACTCGGTCTATGTGCAATCTTGAGATGCAGATCTCCAATCTAAATGTACATGTGCACCACTGCAAACATTCTATTTTCAGTTGGTCATCCTGCTAAGATGCAGATGTGCTAATGCCGTCTACATTATTTAATGGGACCCACATAGCAAGTCTTTCTGTTCAGTACGGGACGTTGGCCAGCAGAGATGTCTATTGAGGCAATGGAGGACTGCAGGATAGGTGTGTTGAATCTGCAAATATCTTACATTAGGTGTCAGGTAACCAATGCTTGGTAAACTCCCCCCCCCCCCCTCCCTATTCCCCGAGAACCAGTGAGAATTGATTAAAGTCCCCAGAGTAGTCATCGAGGCAACTTTGTCATGTGACAAAGGTGACGACAACCGGCTCACTTACTCTCCCCTCTAAGCAATGAGGATCAAGAATTACCTCCTCCCCTCTTTTATAACTGGGACACTTGAGTGCGAGGGGCTACTCCAGAGCTGTAAAGCACGTGGGGGGGGGGGGCATCAGCCAATGGCTATTTGTTTGTAACGAATTACATTAAGTCATGTCACTTGAGTTATATTTGTTAATACCAGTATTATATAATTAGAGGCACCAGCGGATGCCGCATCCAGGAAGTACTCTCATTATTCCATATTTTTTTGTAGTTTTCACCCATTTTCATATTTTTTTGTGTATTCCTCAGTTTTACGTATTTTTCTTTCTTTTTCTTATTGCTACCAGATTTTCCACAATTTTACGTATTTTCCACCACACTTTTCCCGGCGTCACGTCGCCATTGTGACTCTATCTGCCAATCACAGTCCAGCGTGGTTCCGATTTACGGATCACTGCTAAGCCACCACTCCATTACTAGTGTGTGTGTTACGTCATAGTGTTAGAAATGAAGAAATTGTAGAAATAGTGACGTCTCGTCTAATACATAATAAAGAATTTCTAACCAAAGATATTCTATGTATAACAAATACCACACTGTGATACATAAATACCAAATACATCGTCAGATTGTGTGATGTCATAGCGATATTTTGATGCTTCCAATCAAAGCTACTGTGTTGGTAGAACAGCACTACAAAATATGCCTCTGGAGAGGTGAGCAGTATCTGCAACAAACCTACCTAATGAACAGCACATCACCTGCAGGATGGTCCTCCACTCAGAGACCCAAGGAAACTGAGTTTTGTCATTTAATACTAACATGGCATTCTGAGTCATATGTTTCTTCATTTCAAGTATTTCCAGGTGGATAATACTTTTGATATTCTTTACAGAATGTAAAATCTTACAATCAACATAATTTGAGCGATTAGTTTTCTGTTATCAGATAATTAGCAAAGGTTTAACCTTTCTTTCTTAATCTGTAGTTTCTCTCATGTTCAGATAACCAAAGTTATTGGTCTGCCGCTGTGGTTGCCCCGGTTGGCGCCCGCAGTGGGGCTGAGCCCTCGCCTGTGGTTGATTGGGAGGTCGTTCCAAGGCCTGGCAGGCAGCGAAAGGCGTCCCCGGAGGCTGATCAGAAAGCCTCCCCGGTGTGTCTGACAAACCGGTTTCAGGCACTGTCTCTGGCTGAGCCAGATGCAGCTGCCTGCCCTATTTCAGAGGATCATTGTCAGCCTTCAAGGTCCGGGCAATCGCAGAGGGTGGGCTTACTGGTAGTTGGGAGCTCCAATGTTAGGCGCGTAATGGGACCCCTTAGGGATACGGCGGCTAAGGAGGGGAAGAAATCCAGTGTGCACTCCGTGTGCATTCCGGGAGGAGTCATTCCTGATGTGGAAAGGGTCCTTCCGGATGCCATGAAGAGCACAGGGTGCAGCCAGCTGCAGGTGGTGGCACATGTCGGCACTAATGACGTGTGTCGCTTTGGATCTGAGGAAATTCTCTCTGGATTCCAGCGGCTATCTGATTTGGTGAAGGCTGCCGGTCTTGCTTACGAGATGAAGGCAGAGCTCACCATCTGCAGCATCATTGACAGAACCGACTGCGGACCTTTGGTGCAGAGCCGGGTGGAGGGTCTGAATCAAAGGCTCAGACGGTTTGGCGACCGTATTGGCTGCAGATTCCTTGACTTGCGCCATAGGTTGGTGGGGTTTCGGGTTCCGGTGAATAGGTCAGGAGTTCACTACACTCATCTGGCGGCTACATGGGTAGCTGAGGCTGTGTGGCGTGGATTGGGCGGTTTTTTAGGTTAGATGGCCTCGGGAAAGTGCGGGATGGGCTACAATGTCAAAGGGTGCTTGGCAAATACAGGACGTGCTTGGATCAAGGAACAGTCGGAATTATAGTTGTAAATTGTTGTAGTTGCGCTGGAAAAGTCCCTGAGCTTCAAGCGCTAATAGAAAGCAGAGAAGCTGATATCGTTATAGGTACAGAAAGCTGGCTAAAGCCTGAAATAAGTTCCGCAGAAATTTTTACGAAGTCTCAGACGGTGTTCAGGAAAGATAGATCAGGCAGAATTGGTGGTGGAGTGTTTGTGTCTGTCAGTAGTGGTTTATCTTGTAGTGAAGTCGAAGTAGATACTCCGTGCGAATTGGTGTCTGTGGAGGTTATACTTAACAGCTGAATTAAGTTAATAACTGGCTCCTTCTACCGACCCCCAGACTCCGATGATACAGTTGCGGAACAGTTCAGAGAAAGTTTGAGTCTCGTAACAAATAAATACCCCACTCATACGGTTATAGTTGGTATGTTGGCAAAAATACTTGTTCAAAACCGGTGGTAGGCAGAAAACGTCTGCCGAGATTGTCCTAAATGCTTTCTCCGAAAATTATTTCGAGCAGTTAGTCCAAGAACCCACGCGAATTGTAAATGGTTTCGAAAACACACTTGACCTCTTAGCCACAAACAATCCAGAGCTGATAGAGAACATCATGACTGATACAGGGATTAGTGATCACAAGGTCATTGTAGCTAGGCTCAATACCATTTCTTCCAAATCCATCAGAAACAAACGCAGAATAATTTTATTTAAAAAAGCGGATAAAGTGCCACTAGAAGCCTTCCTAACAGACAATTTCCATTCCTTCCGAACTGACTATGCGAATATAGACGAGATGTGGCTCAAATTCAAAGATATAGTAGCAACAGCAATTGAGATATTTATACCTCATAAATTGGTAAGAGATGGAACGGATCCCCCGTGGTACACAAAAAAGGTACGAACGCTGTTGCAGAGGCAACGGAAAAAGCATGCGAAGTTCAGAAGAACGCGAAATCCCGAAGATGGGCTAATATTTACAGACGCGCGAAATTTGGCACGTACTTCGATGCGAGATGCCTTTAATAGGTTCCACAACGAAACTTTGTCTCGAAATTTGGTAGAAAATCCGAAGAAATTCTGGTCGTATGTAAAGTACACAAGCCGCAAGACGCAGTCAATACCTTCGCTGCGCAGTGCCGATGGTACTGTTACCGACGACTGTGAAGGTAAAGCGAACTTACTGAACCCAGTTTTCCGAAATTACTTTACCAGGGAAGACGAACAGAACATTCCAGAATTTGAAACACTAACAGCTGCTAGCATGAGTTTCTTAGAAGTAGATACCTTCGGGGTTGCGAAGCAACTCTAATCGCTTGATAAGGGCAAGTCTTCAGGTCTAGATTATATACCGATTAGGTTCCTTTCAGATTACGTTGGTACAATAGCTCCCTACGTAGCAACCATATACAACCACTCGCTCACCGATAGATCTGTACCTACAGATTGGAAAATTGCGCAGGTCGCACCAGTGTTCAAGAAGGGTAGTAGGAGTAATCCATTTAACTACAGACCTATATCATTGACGTCGGTTTGCAGTAGGGTTTTGGAGCATATACTGTACTCAAACATTATGAATCACCTCGAAGGGAACGATCTATTGACACGTAATCAGCATGGCTTCAGAAAACATCGCTCTTGTGCAACGCAGCTAGCTCTTTATTCGCACGAAGTAATGGCCGCTATCGACAGGGGATCTCAAGTTGATTCCGTATTTCTAGATTTCCGGAAAGCTTTTGACACCGTTCCTCAAAAGCGACTTCTAATCAAGCTGCGGAGCTATGGGGTATCGTCTCAGTTGTGCGAATGGATTCGTGATTTCCTGTCAGGAAGGTCGCAGTTCGTAGTAATAGACGGCAAATCATCGAGTAAAACTGAAGTGATATCAGGTGTTCCCCAGGGAAGCGTCCTGGGACCTCTACTGTTCCTGATCTATTTAAATGACCTGGGTGACAATCTGAGCAGTCCTCTTAGACTGTTCGCAGATGATGCTGTAATTTACCGTCTAGTAAGGTCATCCGAAGACCAGTATCAGTTGCAAAGCGATTTAGAAAAGATTGCTGTATGGTGTGTCAGGTGGCAGTTGACGCTAAATAACGAAAATTGTGAGATGATCCACATGAGTTCCAAAAGAAATCCGTTGGAATTCGATTACTCGATAAATAGTACAATTCTCAAGGCTGTCAATTCAACTAAGTACCTGGGTGTTAAAATTACGAACAACTTCAGTTGGAAGGACCACATAGATAATATTGTCGGGAAGGCGAGCCAAAGGTTGCGTTTCATTGGCAGGACACTTAGAAGATGCAACAAGTCCACTAAAGAGACAGCTTACACTACACTCGTTCGTCCTCTGTTAGAATATTGCTGCGCGGTATGGGATCCTTACCAGGTGGGATTGACGGAGGACATCGAAAGGGTGCAAAAAAGGGCAGCTCGTTTTGTATTATCACGTTATAGGGGAGAGAGTGTGGCAGATATGATACACGAGTTGGGATGGAAGTCATTACAGCACAGACGTTTTTCGTCGCGGCGAGACCTTTTAACGAAATTTCAGTCAACAACTTTCTCTTCCGAATGCGAAAATATTTTGTTGAGCCCAACCTACATAGGTAGGAATGATCATCAAAATAAAATAAGAGAAATCAGAGCTCGAACAGAAAGGTTTAGGTGTTCGTTTTTCCCGCTCGCTGTTCGCGAGTGGAATAGTAGAGAGATAGTATGATTGTGGTTCGATGAACCCTCTGCCAAGCACTTAAATGTGAATTGCAGAGTAGTCATGTAGATGTAGATGTAGATGTACCACAGATCTACCTGACTCACAAGCAGTACTGTGGAGAAGTATAAGTTAGTCACTCTATACACAACACTCATTGCCAGTATTTCTCGGTGACATAAGCAAAGTGATACTTTCCTATGTAAACAATCTACATCTCATCAACTTTGGATCTTATGCATTTATAACATCCTCGAACTCAGTTTGAATTACCTTTGGCAATAAGACCGGAGCTCATTAAGGCTATTAAAGGGCAATCACCACGCAGCATTGCAAGAGAAGATCTCAATGAATTCTCGGTTCCACAAAACCAATTACAGCAAAATAAGCATCTCCGGTTTAAAGACTATGAGACTAGCCGACAGAGATTTTCCAAGCCCTTTATAGCTCCTAGGTCTCCGTGAGACACCCTATTGTAGTGCAGAAATGAAGCAGTTGCTGAAGTGAAGCACATCCTGTTCATCAAAGAGAACTACTGACGGATGTGTTATGGAAAAATGTTCTTCTCCCCGTGTCCAATGAAACTCTGTTGCGATCATGAGTAGTTGTCATCTACGATCACTGTTTGTAGGTAATGTCTAGTAAAGTCATTAGAAGATCGAAATCGGTTGCAAAACGAGTTAGTAAAGATATCTGTATGGTTCGAAAGTTGGCAGTTGGCAATTAGCGCAAAGTTATGAAAAGTGTGGGGTTATCCGCAAGAGTGCTACTAGGAATCCGTTAAACATCGGCTACACCATAAATCAAATCTAAAAGCCGTAATTTTAAATTACTACCTAAAAATTACAGTTACGAACTACTTAAGTGGAAAGAAGAGAGAGAAAATGATGCGGGGAAGACAAACCAAAGACTGCGTTTTTTTGGCGGAACAGTTAGAATATGTAACAGATCTACTGATGAGTCTAGCTACACTGTGCTTGTCCGTCTCCTTTCGAAGTACTGCTGCGCGGTGTGGGATTGTTACCAGATGGAATTAACGGAGTACATCGAGAAACTTCAAACAAGCGCTGCTCGTTTTGTATTAATATGGAATAGGGGAGAGAGTGTCACTGCATGATACACAGTTAGGGGAGAACGTCATCAAAACGAAGGCGTTTTTCGTTGCGGCGGAATCTTCTCACGGAATTTCAGTCATTAACTTTCTTCTCCGAACGTGAAAATATTTTGTTAACGCTGACCTACATAGGGAGAAACGATCATCATAATAAAATAAGGGAAATAAGAGCACGCACTGACAGATATACGTGTTAGTTATTCCACCACGCTGTTCGAGATTGGAATAATAGAGAATTATTGTGAAGGTGGTTCGATAAACCCTCTGCCAGGCACTTAAGTGTGATTTTCAGTCTACCCATGGAGATATAGATGTAGACAGTGGACGCTCATATCAATAAAAGTACCCCGTAACTCCACAGGAGAAAACGCAAAAATCACTGCATGAAGGATTATAATTAGTGTGTTTATGATATGTTGAAATGTCTGTGTAGAGTCGCTTGATAAGACTGTTGCCCTGTTTGATTCTGTTGGTCTGCAGTTGGTTCTACTAACCCTCCCAGAAGGACTGAGAAGTTTCAGTGATAATCTGACGTTAAGTGCAAGCTACTCGTTCTGCGCATCAGTATGTCAGTACTTTAAGTGATCCATTAATATTCCATGTGTAATCTAGCCCCATATTTATAAAGTTCGTCCATTAGCCTACCTTGTGGGACCAGGTCTTTTTATGTGTCTTTTCAGGTTTGTCTTGGGTTTGGTACTTGAGCTGCTTTTCGTCTGCTAGAAGCACAGGATAACCAATTTTGTACCTCTTACGTGGGCAAAGAGGTCTATCGGTGCTGTTCGACAGCTTCGTGGTTGTCAAGTTGGTATTGTCCGTTTCCCGTGTGGGCTTTCCATGCGCTCCGAGCCGAGCGGTGGCTGTCGGTGGATGTATGGCTCTGAGCGCTATGGGACGTAACATCTGAGGTCATCGGTCCCCAAGAACTTAGAACTACTTAAACCTAACTAACCTAAGGACATCACACACATCCATGTCCGAGGCAGGATTCGAACCTGCAACCGTAGCAGTCGCGCGGTTCCGGACTGAACTCGGTGGATGTAGCTGTGCTCTTAAGTGAGCCCTCTCCTGCCAGTGATGAGATAGGTCGTAGCTTCAAACGCGGTCTTCATGCGTGGAGCCGTTCGGAAAAGCTCTTGGCCTGAATGAAGTGTTTCGATTACTTCTTGCTTTATATTGCTCTTGATAGGCAATGCTTGAGTCTATGATTTTGTCAGTGTCCGGAGTTTGCTTTGTTCCTTTCTACTATTGTGGTGTCAATGCGCTCTACGGGATATGGTTAGCCTGAGTTAATGTGCTTTAAAGCTTTGTGAATATGACAGAATTTGTGTTTTCGTGTATGTGCGATATTTCTTTTTATGTATTTTAGTTTATCGCATGTTCTATTTTCTGCTGTGATCTCGAGTTGTCTTTATTCTGTGAGCGTTGCGCTCTATTACTGAATCTCAATAGTTGGTCCGTGTTATTTTAACTGATAAGTGATGGGTGAATATTTGCGTTACTGCATTTCCGTGTTTTGTGGGAACGTGTAGCAGCTGCCTTTGTTTAATGGGGGCCATATGTTTCTCGAATCATTGGGGCCTTCCGCCTTGATGGTTTTATTATGAATTCGGTGTGATTCATGATCTATTCGTTCTTACAGTGGTGTACTCTCATTGATTGTATACATTTAGCGATTTTCACTCACATCTGTTTGAAAAAGTTGGATGTGCAACTCAGGTGACTTCTTTCCATGATGCTTGCGTGAATTCTCAGGTGGTGTATTTGCTGTAACAAGATGTTTCAATCGGTGTAAACCCCTTTGATGTTAGTGCATGCAGGCAATGCAGGTAATGTTCCTCTGAATTTCGTCGTTTTCGTGTGAAGCTTGATTGGATAACTGAAGTCATATGTTTCTGTTCCCTTTCCTCTCTTTTCCCTCACGTATGCATAGTTAAATTGCGCTATGTAATTTCTTCTTGCCAGATCAGATTAGTTTATTTCGTGTTCAGGCACAACTTAAGTATATCTACAGAATGTCCACCCATAATTCTTTGTGGCTATTTTTGAATAAATGTGTTTCATGAAAACTCAAATCGTGTGTCCTCTAACTACTTCAGAACGCACCAAATAGCTGCCAGACTTGCAACTCGATGCTCTTAACTGCTTCTTTCTTTGAAATATTAGCCTGATTTTTATATGCTGCACAAAAAGACAGTGATAACGAAGTACCCAGAGAGAGGAATGAGTAGAACTAATGTGCCAAATTCACAATCCATTGATTAATTATACAGGTTCATTTAACGATGTTATGTACTATGGTTAGATTTAGTATTGCATTAACTGCATGCAAATTTTTTTTCCACTATGCTCAAACAACCTCTGTGCCGGTTGGTGAACTCACGAAGGGACTGAAGAGAAATTTAATGAGCCGAGGAAAGTGAATGAAAAGCTATTTGATGACTTAGAAGCTGCGAATCTTAAGCTCGAACGGAACGTGGAAAGTAAAGCGAATGACTTTAGAAGATGCTACGGGATGAAATAGCGATCGAGTTAGCGAAAACGTCGAGGGTCGTCGAGAAGCGTCTGTGAAGCTGAAAGCGAGCAGTTGCCGCTAAACAGAGTGCTCGAAGAACAGGAGAGCAGGGATATGGCGACGTTCGTGGCTGTCCCAAAGTGAACGCGTAGAGCTACTGTCCCGAGCTGAGAGAGCGGCTGCCGGGCGTTTGGAAGCCACGAAGGGTCAGGCAGAGCAGAGAATCAGCGCGATACGTACTCTGTCTTTTGCTGCGCCCGAGTTCCTGTTCCAAAGAGCTGCCGAGAGCCGGGAGTTAACGTCTCAGAGACAGCGAGCACCAGTTCGGCCGCAGGCGGTGGCGATAAAGCAACAGACTGCCGGCTACTGTGAGCAACACGCAGGTTTGGTCCGGAGGGGACGATACGTAGCTCGTGACTTGAAGAAACGTGTGGCTCACCTCAAAGCAGGTTGTCAAGAAATTGAAGTAGACAGTTACTGCGAATTAGTATGCACAGAGGACATTCTTGGCAACCGGAATCAAATAATAACTGGATCCTTTTACCGACCTCCCAATTCAGATGATACAGTAGCTGAAAGGTTCAAAGACGAGTTGAGTTTAATTTCAAACGCGTACCCGACTCATACAAATATAGTTCGTGGTGCCTTTAATCTATCCTCGATATGTTAGTGAAAATACATGTTTAATTCCGGAGGTACGCATAAAACATCATCCGAAATTTTGCTAAACGCTTTCTCCGACAACTATTTCGAGCAGTTACTTCATGAATAGTAAAAGGTTGTGAAAACCGCGCTTTACCTGTTAACAAGGAATAATCCTGAACTAGTAACGAGGATTAAAACGTATACTGGTATTATTGAACGTACCCAGACCCCCAAGTCCTCCACAAATAAACGAAATATATACCTGTTCAAAAAAGCACATAAAAATTCACATAACATCTTCCTCCACTCCTTCCACATTAATAATGTCACTGCAGACCAGATGTGACTTGAATGCAAAGAAATAGTATCGGCGGCAATTCAGAGATTTACACCAAATAAATTAACAAACGACGCAGTTCATCCTCATTGGTACGCCAAACGCGTAAAAACACTGTTGCAGAAACAACGAAACAAACAGGCCAAATTTAAACGGAAACAAAATCTCCAACATTGGCGATCTTTTAAAGAGACTCGAAATTTAGCGCTGACTTCAATGCGACATGCTTATAATAGTTTTCACAACGAAACTTTATCTCCAAACCTGGCAGAAAATTCAGACAGATTCTGTTCGTATGTGAAGTATGCTAGCAGCAAGACACAATCAATGCCTTCTCTGCGCAATAGCAATGGAGATACTATCGAAGACAGTGCTGCCAAAACAGAGCTACTAAACACAGTTATCCGAAATGCCTTCACAAAGGAACACGAAGTAAATATTCAAGAATTCGAAACAAGATCAGGTGCCAAAATGAGTAACGTCGAAGTAGATATCCTTGGAGTAGTGAAGCAACATGAATTACTTAATAAAGGCAAGTCTTCTGGTCCAGAGTGTATACCAATTAGGTTCCTATCAGAGTTTGGAGGTGCAAGTCATCGAGTAAAACAGAAGTGATTCCTGGCGTTCTCCAGGGTCCTTTGCTGTTCCTTATCTCTATAAACGAGTTGGGAGACAATCTGATCATCCGTCTTTGATTGTTTGCAGATGACCCTGTCGTTTATCGGCTAATAAAGTCATCAGAAGATCAAAACAAATTGCAAAGCCATTTAGAAAAGGTATCTGGATGGTGCGAAAATTGGCAATCGACCCTAAATAACGGAAAGTGTGAGGTAATCCACATGAGTGCTAAACGTAATCCGTTAAACTTCGGTAACACGATAAATCAGAAAAATCTAAAGGCCGTAAATACCTAGGAATTATTATTACGAACAACTTAAATTGTAAGTAACACACAGAGTATATTCTGGGGAAGGCTAACCCAAGACTGCATTTTACTGGCAGGAGACTTAGGAAGTGTAATACATTTGCTAAGGAGACTGCCTACACTATGCTTGTCCTTTATCTTTTAGAATACTGCTGTGCGGTGTGGGATTTTTACCACATAGGACTGACGGGGTGCATCGAAAAAGTGTATTATCACGATATAGGGGAGAGAGTGTGACTGAAATGTTGGAGGCTTTGGGATGGAGATCATTAAAACGAAAGCGTTTTTCGTTGCAGAGGAAGCTTCCTACGAAATTTCAATCACCAACGTTCTCCTCCGAATGCTAAAACATTCTGCTGACGGAGACCAACATAGGAAGAAACGACCAGCAAAATAAAATAAGGGAAACCAGACCTAGCATGGAAAGATATATATGTTAGTTTCTTCTGCGCTCTATACGAGATTGGAATAATAGGGAATTGTGAAGGTTGTTCGACGAAATGGCTCAAATGGCTCTGAGCACTATGGGACTCAACATCTGAGGTCATCAGTCCTCTAGAACTTAGAACTACTTAAACCTAACTAACCTAAGGACATCGCACACATCCATGCCCGAGGCAGGATTCGAACCTGCAACCGTAACGGTCGCGCGGTGTTCGATGAACCCTCTGCCAGCCACTTAAATATAATTTGCAGAGTATCCATGTAAATGTAGATGTATAGGGGCTGATGGAGTTGGAGCCTCAGGGAATAAAGTGCAAAGAGGGACTCGGAACGCGAGGATAAGTGCGATTACAGGGAAAGCAATGTTGCGGGAGGTTCTCGCGGCGGAGGACAGACCTTCGCGAGAGAAAAGCAAAGCTTCTGTTTTAAGCATTTCCTTTCACTACGTGAGTTTGAGTTGTTCCTGAACTCGGTTAACTGAATTCACCCTATGCCTGGTCGGAACTGTTCGAATTTGTGCTTTCCCCAGTGTGGCCCAGCACACACAACTGAATTCGTGCGTTGTTTCTTAGCAGGGGAACCTGCCATGCCAATGAGGACCAGATAGCGGCGTTGTGAGACAGTAAGGGAATTTCGGCAGGCTTTCCTTTCAGCGCCGGGCGGAGTAGCCACGAGGTTTGAGGCGCCATGTCACGGATTGAGAGCCCTAACTGCCGGAGGTTCGAGTCCTGCCTCTTGCATGGGTTGTGTGTTGTTCTTAGTTGGGGTTAGTGTAAGTGATGATCTCAGCAGTTTGGTACTTTAGGAATTCACTCACACACATTCCTTTCAGCCTACTAGTCGGAGGCTGCACGAGCCCACACAACACTATCGTAATACTCTTCCTTAAATATTCTGGATTTACGAGCGCCGCCCGTTTGCTCGAACACATGGTACAGGCTAATCAATTTTTATTTTATACGTTCGGAGCAGCAGAGCTGATCAGTATTTGCCTGACTATAATGCCAACCCACATGTGTCACATCATCCCAGCTGCCAAATGCAGCCGGCCGGTGTGGCCATGAGGTTCTAGGCGCTTTAGTGTGATGTCATTTGGTTAGTTAGGTTTAAGTAGTTCTAAGTTATAGGGGACTGATACCTCATCGTTTTGCAAAATGAAAGGATGATGTGGAAGCATTTAAAGCGGTGCAATAAGAGTTCGAGTACGATTTGGGGGAGTATGTGTCTAAGTATACGATCTAGTCACGCGGTGCGCAAACGCACGATTCCAGTTGCGGGCGCAGTCGAAAACCTAGACCAGAGTGACTGACCGTACGCGGCCACCCTAGTTCCTTTGGGAACAACTGGGGAATAGAAAAACGTAGGGTAAATCAGTACAGGAATGAAGGGGCACACGTACGCGGTCACGAGAACCCTGGAAGCAGTGGCATGAAAAACCATTTTTATGCATTTCTGTCTGTAAAATATCTGGGAGTGTGCGTGTGGAACGATTTGAAGTGGAATGATCATATAAAATTAATTTTTGGTAAGGCGGTCACCAGGTTGAGATTCATTGGGAGAGTCCTTAGAAAATGTAGTCCATCAACAAAGGAGGTGGCTTACAAAACACTCGTTCGACCTATATTTGAATATTGCTCATCAGTGTGGGATCCGTACCAGATTGGGTTGACGGAGGAGATAGAGAAGATCCGAAGAAGAGCGGCGCGTTTCGTCACAGGTGATAGCGTTACGGAGATGTTTAGCAAACTCAAGTGGCAGACTCTGCAAGAGAGGCGCTGTGCATCACTGTGTAGCTTGCTGTCCAGGTTTTGAGAGGGTGCGTTTCTGGATGAGGTATCGAATATATTGCTTCCCCCCGCTTATACCTCCCGAGGAGATCACGAATGTAAAATTAGAGAGATTCGATCGCGCACGGAGGCTTTCCGGCAGTCGTTCTTCCTGCGAACCATACGCGACTGGAACAGAAAAGGGAGGTAATGAGAGTGGCACGTAAAGTGCCCTCCGCCTCACACCGTTGGGTGGCTTGCGCAGTATAAATGTAGATGTAGTAGCGACAACAACGGGCGGTCGTAGTGAGTTTGATTATGGGGCTGGAATCAGCTGAGTGGTGATAGCAATAACGGGTGGCGGTGATTTGGGAACAACTGGGGAATAGAAAAAAAATAGGGCAAATCAGTACAGGAATGAAGAGACACGCGAACGCAATCACAAAACCCTTGAAGCAGTGGGATCAGAAACCACTTTAATGCCTTTCTGTCTATTTAATTATTCGGGAGCTGACCGTTTGGTTTTAAACTTTGTTTTCTGCGTTTAATTTGATTGGGAAACCGTTGAGATTAAACTTAACATATACATGGATGGACATGAGAAATGAAAGGTGTAAGTAGGCTGTTTAGGTTTTTATGTTGGTAACGCCACATAGCGCTCTGTATGATAATCACTGATTGTGCTGTGTGCAGTCTGTGGCTGGTTGGCATTGTTGAAATATTCGCTAATGTAGTGTTGGGCAGTTGGATGTGAACAGCGCTTAGCTAGCGCAGTTGGAGGTGAGCCGCCAGCAGTGTTGGATGTGGGGAGAGAGATGACAGAGTTTTGAGAGCGGATGATCAGGACGTTTGTCCATCAGAGTAAATTTGTAGGACTGGATTTCTAGTTAGTGCCTTCAATAGTTAGAATCTTTTATGTAGCTGGCAGTACTGGCGCTCGCTATATTGCAGTAGTTCGAGTAAGGAAGATTTTTATGAGGTTAGTGATTCGTGAAAGGTATAGGTTATTGTTAGTCGGGGCCATTCTTTTGTGGGGATTATATAAGTCAGATTGCGTTGCGCTAAAATATTGTGAGTCCGTTTAGTGATGATCAGAGTAAGTAAAGAGAAATGCCTGAGTACGTTGAGTTTTGCTCAGCTGTTTGAAAATCAAATAACGTAAAGGAGATTATCAGCACAATCATTCATAAATTTTTCTAAAGGGAGGTTTCAAACGTTGCAATAAATTTTTCATCTATGATTATTACTTTACATATGAAATATTCTATTGGAGATTAATAAAAACGAACTTCTTTGAATGTTCCCAAAATAATGTTCAAGTTTTATTTTTATTCAAGGACTACAGCTGTTTGTACAAGAATGAAAATATAATTTTCCATCGAACTTAGCAAAGATTTTCACGTTGCACTGGATTTTTGTTTACTGGATATAGCCCGACTAGCTTTGAAGCATAAGACTATCTTTACTTTATGAATTCTTTTTTATATTTCTAAGCTCTCCTGAAGAATTATCCACTTTTAAGTACACTTCACGTTATGTTCAGAATTTATCACTTTTTGAATGAAAATTTAAAAGAGCTGCAGCTTGTATCCACCTGTGAATGCACAAGATAAAATCTACTATCTCTTTGTATTCTGCCTATGGAATGCTGTGAAAAGAAACACGTTTTTATTTTCGTTCACCTCTACCTGTACCCTTTTTAGGATGTGGTCGTTATTGCGATGGTATATTATAATCTGCCGCTGTTCCAGAATGCTCGCTCACGGTGCAGCTCCGTACTGCCAGCGATATCCAATAAAATGCTGGAAATTCTAAATTAAAATGGGTAATGTCCGGTGCGAACTTTGCAGTAATTGTGACAAACAGATTTTACTAGATAAATATATTTTAGCAGAAACAATTAAAATCTTTACACACCGTTTACAATCCCAGCTACAAATGGCGTCGATCATCGACTTATGACAAATGAAGACTACGTAAGAGCCTAATGCAACGTGACGGGTTCCTCTCCCATTCAGTCTGTGCAGAAGGCAAGCGATTCTACTACAATATATTGCCAATTTATATCTTACCTAATTTTTGTACAGTCTTTGTCGTTTTTGATAACATATCCTTTCTTCTGTAGCGGTTTTCACATCCTCCGCCACAGATAGTATTTAACAGTCTTTGAATAATCATTTATAATAGCAAAATTCATAATTATCTTTTAAATGTCCTTTTGAAATACAATTAACAGAAATACATATAAATTATTTGTTGCAATGAACATTATACATCGAAATGTTCTTTTAACTTTCACTTTGGATGCATGCTGCCAGAGATCGTTACACCACGAAAGCAGAGACTGCTCATGAGGGGACCGTGAGCAGAATAGGAATGCCTTGGCGGGACCACCACAGTTGGAGAAAATCGAACCCGCTGATCCACAACATAATCCACTTAACGACAATGAGTGGCGGGAACTCTCGCGACAGAATGGTGCGGAACAGGACGGATCTCTGAGCAAGGTAAGTGCGAATGTTCTACACGTGGAAAAATCCAGCACACGGGACGATTTGTTACAGGAGGCTGCAGGCAGTAAGGTTTCAGCTTTTATGCCAGATATCACCACCTCTATTAGAGTATCAGTACCCAGAACGCACTTGAGCTGCATCTGCCTGTGTTCTATTACAGGTGAGGCAGTGTTTCGTAACTATGTGTGGCTACAGAGGCAGCGTGCAATATTTCTGCAAGGGACTTCTATCGACTTTTTGAGTACACGCCACACGGAGATGATGCTCTGTACTGGGTGAAACGAGGTCCGACACGATGCTACGACGTGGTCCGTGACTTTTGCTACTTCAGTGTATAAATGTACCGGATGTCTCTCTTAAAAGTCTTCAGGCACATTTCTTCTGGTTTTTCAGTAGATATTTTAAATGTGTAGATGCAGTCAGTCCAAACGTGTACTGGTCATCACGTCGACGGAAAGCTTCGGTTTGTTTCCGTTACACGCGAAATGCTGTTTGAAGCGGAATTTTACATTCTCATTCGTTAGAGCGGCCCGAGATTAGTCCAGCTTGGTATTCGTTTTAGCGATACGTATTAGCAGGAAAACTGGAAAACGGAGAGTGGCGGTAGCTATCAATTTGGGCCAGGGCCTTGTTGTCGCTGTTAGAGTATCGGTTATTCTTAGAGTTTTCCCGCTCCTGTTAATACAAATGGATGAAGCGAATGACGTTGTAGACTAGTTTGTGGCCCGTCCATCCGAATGGGTACGTGAAATTCCGCTTTGAAAATAAATTATTTTTTTTTAACGGGGAACAAACCGACGCTTTGCGGCGACAGTGGCACATCATGACAGGCGTAATGAACAGTATTAATTTCGACTGACTCCACCTACACATTCCAAACACGAAATCGAAAATATCTGTCGGAACACCAGAGCAAATGCGCCTGAAGACTTTTGGGTGGAATACCTACACAGGATATTGGAGAAATAGTGGCAAATATTTTGATAGGTGATACCAACCACAAGAACAAGAAAAAAAATACCTTGAACGTGGGTCTGGAAATGCATACTTTGTGAGATCTCTACACTTGTCCATAGTGGCTGAAGACGTTCGGGTATGAATATGTCCGCCTGACACGCAAGGTAGATATTAAATAAACAAGTGATGTATGGCCACAGGTGCTGCCCCCATGATCCGTGAACCGAGCGAGGTGACGCAGTGGCTTGCACACTGGACTCGCATTCGGGAGGACGACGGTTCAATCCTGCGTCCATCCATTCTGATTTAGGTTTTCCGTGGTTTCCCTAAATCACTCCAGGCAAATGCCGGGATGGTTCCTTTGAAAGGGCACGGCGGACTTTCTTCCCCGTTCTTCCCTAAACCGATGAGACCGATGACCTCACTGTCAGCTCTCCTTCCCCAAACAACCGAACCCCAACCCATGATCCGTCAATAGCGTTCACTACTGTACGTGTCTTTCCGTATTGACGTACTCCAGTGTACACAAGTCTGAGCACTGGGTAATCTACAGGCAGTTGTGTTGCATGTACTATAGTTTTAGCGTTGTTAGTGTGTGTTATTTTGTAGTAAATTGCCTGCAACTATGGGTATGTATCGCATTTATTTATTCGGAGTATGGCATTTAAGTACATTTCAGAATTGCATCACGTTATTCTATATTACATGTGTTCACAGACAAACATCTAGTCCCTGTAAGTCATATCGCAATGTTTACTGTCACTGTGATATTTGTAATGCACTGTGCACGAATGGGTTGGTAAATTTTCCATTTCTCTTCTGCTTGTTAACAATGGAAGCGTACTACTCCTAAAGTGACATGACGGATATAATTATCTGCTATGGGTTAGCAATTGGAAATAGCCCGTAAGCACGTTCCCACTACGCAGAAAAATACCCACGTTGCAGAGTACCATGCGATAAGTTGTTGACCCAAAGTTTTCTGCTTCTTAAGGACACGGATTTTCTAGCTTCCAAAAGACGAGTAGTGGACGGCATGAGTCAGTTCACACACCTAAGATGCAGGAGGACATACCAGATTTGCTGGACGAAAGACGTGCAACAGCAGTGTGGGGATTTGGCGATTGACACCAACAGAAGGCATAAGTCATCCTGTTGTCCGGCTGGTACTGCTTGAGCTATTGCTGTATCCGTAACACCTTCAACACATCCAGGCACTAATGCCAGAGGACCACGATAGCCAATCATAGTTGTGTCATTGGCCCATACAGAAGCGTGCTGCAGGTCCACTGTTTTCGACGAAGAATTTATTTCTCTGATCCTGTGCGGTTCACAAAGGGTCGTGCTGTGAACTTCCATACTCAGCACGTGTGGGCTTATGAAAACCCATATGCTGCTGTACAAAGAGTACATCAACCTCATTTCTCCGTCAACTAATGGATAGACATTCTTCGTGATAAGTTACTAGGGCCATACATCCTACTCCAAACATTTAATGGAGCTCATTATCGTCAACTTCTTGTTAACATTTTGCTTACCTTGTCGGAGGAGGTACCACATCAGTAAAGACTACCGATGTGGTTTATGCATTATGTCACATTTCATCTGCAATGTGTGTGAATATCGGATGCTGACACTTCATGTCTTTTGGAATGGTTGGGGCGGAGGGGGCACACCTTGGTCCCCTGTTCCCTCGACTTCAGTCCTCTGTAGTTTTGGTTATGGGAACAGTTCAAGGCGTTAGTCTTGCAGTACCACATGTATGTGAAATTAGAAATCGTTACCAGAGTCGGAGACTATTTAGACTCTGACAAATCCCTTTAGATACAGTTTTGATATACATAATACAATGGAAATATGCTACTTGAAATTTGGCCCTTACATGAGGTCCTAGGGTGAACAATTTGTATAAAATTACTTAATAACTGTATTTTAAAAACAATTAATAATGCAAATCAAATGAAAGGAACACTAAATTCTTTAAATGAAATTCAAGTAAAAAATGAACTGGTGATTTATTGCAAAAAGTCTTCTTCGTACACAAGAAAACCAATAGACTAACTGTCTATCATGTTAGACTAATACTGACAATCAGCAAAAGCATAATGTCCAGGGAAGGATAATGTGTTCATGGTGCACATTCCCTCCACGATGTTGAGGCGAAATAAATAAAAAAATTAAATTTCTTGGTTTTTTGTAAAGAGGGAAAATTGTGGACATGGAATTGTAACTTCAGAATTTTTGAAAGGCGTTTGTTTTTTTACGGGCTGTATTGACCAGCTTGAATGCGGACAAATTCAGTGCTGCGTGAAATATGCCTGTAATATAATTTACCATTTCGATTAATTACATTTTTGAATTCTACGTCACTGTTGATTTAATCAGAGTTCTCACCTTAGACGTAGAATTAGTCCTTCTGCCACAGTATTAATCCTTTAGTCGCCCTCGATGTTCTTCTCTTTGTTGACTGTGTGTACCTTCCTAAGTCGGCATCGGTTCACTTCACGTAGACGGTGGAAACCAAGGAAATACAATGCTACGTCACTTTAAAAAATAGTGAGAAGTATCGAAGTGTTACGAAAATTATTTATTCACAAGACAATAAGACTTGCTCTGCTCGTCGCACAAACCATGATTACTAACAACATGGCTGCCTTTCCGCACAGTCCGAAATTACGTCCGTCCTCCACAAGGCAACAATCGAAAGTGTCTCTTAGCTCCTTCTTGGAGTATGAAACAAAAGAGAATCCAATATGAACATTACAGAGATTATATTCTACATCCCTCTCAATTTGATCTTTGGCGCAGCCTTTAAGGTGTTGTATGTCTCTGCGTCGGAATGTGTCATTACAATGTGAATAAACCCTACGAATCTGAATTTTACTATGTAGTGGTTCCTTGTCGGGACTAAAATGAAAAGAACCTCTCTTCGTATCCGTAATCTTACGGTACTGCGGTGGTGTACAACTATAAAATGGTAATCTCCCAGACAAATTGGTGCCGCTACAATGTGCTCACCAATCACTAGCCATCTCGATCTACATCCACATCTACATCGATACTCTGCTAATTACGTTGAAGTGCCTTGCAGAGGGTTCTTCGAACCACCTTCAAAATTCTCTATTCTCCAAATGTCGTATAGCGCGCGGAAATAACAAACACCTACATCTTTTTCGTACGAGCTCTTCAAATGGTTCAAATGGCTCTAAGCTCTATGGGACTTAACATCTGAGGTCATCAGTCCCCTAGACTTAGAATTACTTAAACATTAACGAACCTAACCGCACACACATCCATGCCCGCGGCAGGATTCGAACCTGCGACCGTAGCAGAAGCGCCGTTCCAGACCGAAGCGCCTAGAACCGGTTGGCCACAGCGACCGGCTGTACGAGCTCTGACTTCCCTTATTTTATCATAGTGATCGTTTCTTCCTATCTAGATCGGCGTCAACAAAATATTTTCGCATTCAGAGGAGAAAGCTGGTGACTGGAATTTCGTGAGAAGATTGCTCCGCAACGAAAAATGCCTTTGTTTTAATAATCTCCATCACAAATCCTCCATCATTTCAGTGACACTCTCCCCCCTATTTCGCGTTGATGCAAAACATGCTACCATCTTTGCACTTTTTCGATGTACCTGCTAAAAACGCAGTGTTGGGTTAGCCTTCCCCACATGATTTTCTGTGTGTTCCTTACAATTTAAGTTGTTCATAATTGTAATTAATAGGTATTTAGTTGAATGTATGGCCTTTAGATTTGACTGATTTATCGTGTGACGGGAGTTGAACGGATTACTTTTAGCACTCATGTGGATGACCTCACACTTTTCGTTAGTTATGGTCGTTGCAATTTGTTTGCCGGCCGGTGTGGCCGTGCAGTTCTAGGCGCTACAGTCTGGAACCACGTGACCGCTACGATCGCAGGTTCGAATCCTGCCTCGGGCATGGATATGTGTGATGTCCCTAAGACAGTTAGGTTTAAGTAGTTCTAAGTTCTAGGGGACTGATGACCACAGATGTTAAGTCCCATAGTGCTCAGAGCCATTTATCTATTTCTTTGCAATGTGTTTTGATCTTCTGATGACTTTATTAGTCGATAACCGACAGCGTCATCAGCAAACAACCTAAGCGACTGCTCAGATTGTCTCGCAAATCGTTTATACAGATAAGGAACAGCAAAGGGCCTGCAACACTAAGATGTGTGCGTCAACACGAGATCTGCGCCCCCATGGAACTTGTGGACCGAGCTAAGTTGTCGGGACGACTTCCTAGTGCAGAACACCAGAATTTTCGCCCCCCCTCAGCGATCGAGCACGAGAAGTCTCCTCTACGACGATCGACCCAAGAGTGTTCGATCATCCACATTCAACTCCTCTGTTTGGGCCGTCATGGCAACAAGCATGTCAGGTAAAACGTTATGTACTTCTGTCCAATGACAGCAGACGAATCAGAGCCTTGTATAAACAACTCAGAATTTCCAACAAGCCAAGCAAACGCCATTGGAACCCCACCAGGTCAGGTTCACACAGCAGCAGGCCGCTCCTCGTCAAGAACTGGTCAGTTCTCTCCAGATGTTACCGGGTAAGACACTCAGCGTCAAATTCTGAGCTTCCTGGGGTCGTGACTCGGGACGTCGCTATGTGTGCCACTGGATGTCAGACTCGGAAAAACTTTCTTCTTCAAGGCGTGAAAATGACTGTAATGCGTGAGTTATTGCCGGATTTGTTATGCGCTCTGTATGTGCTTTCACCCTGCTCAGACAGCAGCTGGTATAGATTTTACGCTTGTGAGCGTATATATACGTTGTTATGTGGCTAGCGGAGCTTGTGGACTGGCCCTGTTCGATTTCCTTTACGTACATTTATGTAATTCGAAAATCTGTGCCCAGACATCAGTTTACTAAAACAACGTGACAATTTTGAAAAACTCAAAATGGTTAATTCTAAAAAAGGGAGATATTTTTCCGGCTCACTTAAATACAAATCTATTCGTAAGTATTTGAGTTTCATATTGAAACAGTGTCGAGGTTAGAACCTCATTTTCAGCAGTTTCCTTAATTGTATTAATATTGTATTTTTTTGTCAACTGGAAATACTGAATTATAATATTGTAATGAAAATACGATTTTATTTGAGTCAAATCAAATAAATTAAAATTTGATTCAGACATGTGAAATGACTTGTCTATACTAATAAAACTCCCAGAAAGAATATCACTCTGCAGCAGAGAGTGCGCTGCGATGAAACGTCCTCTCAGAACTAGAATAATCTGCCAGAAGGTTCCATCAGTAATGCTGGTGCGCTTTATATGTTCGTTTCTCCATGTAATGGAGAAAAAAGAATTACTCGACATTCACAGTGACTAGAGTATGTACAAAAAGGGCAATCAATACACATTTGCAGTTGACCAGCAGATCGTTCTGCAGATACAGTCTATCCTTTTGAATTTTTAAGTACTATAATCTATTTCTGTGAAGGATGCTTATCACGATATTTATTTGCTCTTTCACTTTATTCACATGAACTCTGAGAGTTTTATGTGACTATATTATTTTGTTTCTGCAAACATAATTCGTTCCACCAAAATAGCTGGAAATCCCACAGCAGATCAGTTCCAGTCATTCCACGAGTAAGGAGGTACACGGCTCGTCTTATCTGTAATTCAACCATGCCTAGACGGTCAATACCGTATTCTATCGCGTCCGCATTGTTACTTTGTGCCAAGAAGGTCTCTCAAGAAGGGAGGGGTCAGGCGTCTCGGAGTGAACCAAAGCTATGTTGTTCGGGTATGGAGGAGATACACACAGAGAGAGGAAATGTCGATGACATGCCTCGTTCAGACCGTCCAAGGACTACTACTGCAGTGGATGACCGTATCCTACGGATTATGGCTCGGAGGAACTCTGACAGCAACGCCACCATGTTGAATAATGCTTTTCGTGCAGCCACAGGACGTCTTGTTACGACTCAAACTTTGCGCTACAGGCTGCATGATGCGCAACTTCACTTCCGACGTCCATGGCGAAGTCGATCTTTGCAACCACGACATTTTGCAGCTCGGTACAGGTGGGCCCAACAACACGCAGAATGGACCGCTGAGGATTGGCATCACGTTCTATCCACCGATGAGTGTCGCATATGCCTTCAACCAGACAATCGTCGGAGACGTGTTTGGAGGCAACCCGGTCAGGATGAACGCCTCAAGATACACTGTCCAGCGAGTGCAGCAAGGTGGAGGTTCCCTTCTCTTTTGGGATGGCATTATGGAGGGCGGACGTACGCCGCTGGTGGTCATGGAAGGCGCCGTAAGGGCTGTACGATACGTGAATACCACCTTCCGACCGATAGTACAACCATGTCGGCAGCATATTGGCGAGGCATTCGTCTTCATGGACGACAGTTCGCGCCCCCATCGTGCACATCCTGTGAATGACTTCCTTCAGGATAACGACATCGCTCGACTAGGGTGGCCAGCATCTTCTCCAGACATGAACGCTATAGAACATGTCTGGGATAGATTGAAAAGGGCTGTTTATGGAAGACGTGACGCCCCAACCCTCTCAGGGATCTACGCCCAATCGCCGTTGATAAGTGGGACAATCTTGACCAACAGTGCCTTGATGAACTTATGGCTAAAATGCCACTACGAATACAGGCACGAATCAATGCAATAGGACGTGCTACTGGCTATTAGAGGGAGAGGTGTGTACAGCAATGTTGACCACCACCTCCGAAGGTGTCCCTGTATGGTGGTACAAGATGCAATGCCTGACTTTCATTAGCAATAAAAAGGGTGCAAAGGATATTCATGTTGATCTCAATTCCAATTTTGTGTACAGGTTCCGGAGCTCTTGGAGCCGAGGTGATGCGAAACTTTTTTGATGTATGTACATTTTTACTTTGTCTGTACAGAAATGTATACACTGTTAGCATAAATAGCGCTAGGGAGGTGCATTATAGATTCAGTAAGCGTACAATACTTCAAAACTCGTTTACTACCTCATTTTCCGCAATTTGATCTTACGTTCTTGCCTCAGTGTCAGAGGTACAACAACAGAGTTTGCGCTTGGCTGTCATCCATTCGTATGTTCCGCTACATTTTTGGAGAGAAACCCGGTTGCCGCACAGTCGCGGCGTTGGCCTCCCTCCCTCTCTCTCTCTCTCTCTCTCTCTCTCTCTCTCTCTCTCTCTCTCTCTCTCTCTCTCTCCGTCTCTGGTGACGACTCGCTGAGTGTGACACCTAGCCGCAGCTCTGGGTACCTTTGGCGCGACGTCGCGAGTCACAATCCCAGAAAGCTAAGGAATTAACGCCGGGTCTTGAGACTCAAACCTGCTAGCCGCCAGTAGCGCACGCAACACCAAAGATCCCACCCTCCTCCAAACGGCGCGTGACCCCTGCGGGCCCCAATGTAGCTGCCCTGCCGCACTTATAACCGGGGACTCAATGCTCTGAGCGGTGAGCAGGCTGTCCCTCCCTTATTCCCATTGTTGTGTGCCTCGGACGTTCTACAACTCCTGGGGAAACAAACTCCGAGTTTCCCACGAATTCTCTCAGCTGAAGTGACGTAAGTTAAGACACACAACCTCTGGAATTTTTATCAGGCACAATAGTGAAAATCAAGTATAGTAATGAGAGTTTAATAAAGTGATGAGAATCGTGTTCCAGCATTTCTCCGTCATAAGGAGCGGATGGTGTTAGTTTATCAATGGATGGAGGCAACCCAGATTGCTTGTAACATTTCAGCCGACGCCACGCCGGTCAATGATACCCAGACACTACAGGATCGCGTCTTCGACGCAACAACGAGCAAGCGTATTTCGGAGAGTGCGTGATCTCTTAAGCTGAGGATCAGAGCGATACATTTCCATTGGAGGAACGTCACGTTGAACACCTCATATGAGAAATGTCATTAACGGATATCAGGATGGACGGCTCGTATGGACAAGTGTACAGATCACAGAAAGTATGCATTTCCCGATCCACGTTATAACATCCCAGCTTCCTCAACCAAATTATAACGTCCCAGGACTTTCTGCACCAAATTATAACATTTCAGCTCCTCAACACCAAGTTAAAACGTTGCATTAGGAGGTGTCTGCTTCGTGCAAAAGGTCTTGAGTTCATATTGACGACAACAAGTAATTCTTCATTACAGACGTTTATTTACAAACAGAACTGACAGCCTTCACAGACTCAATAACTGACTCTCCGAGATAACCGCACTGCATATCCGAACTGGCAACTGACAACTCCTAGGTGTATTAATATCTTTCCAAACAATGAGAGTCTTTGACAATGTTTTGTTTACAATACGATAGCAATTCACGACTTAAAACTAAATTAGACATTACAGAATTTTAGTACAGATTAAAGTAAGTAAAAGGATCAGTACATATAAATTCTTACAAGCATAATTTCCAAATCGATTTTATAACATTTTTCTACCAGCTTCTGGATAACCTTCACCAGATTTGTACCGGTGTTTCCTGAAATATCTTGACATTTGATTCTGGATATTTCTTGAGTGATTTAGAACAACTATTTATATGTAAAATGATTTAAATCGTGTTTCAAAACGTAAATAAATCTTTTTAGCAATATTTCTTGATACAAATCGTCTTTCGAAATCAGGTTATGAAACAGTTTTCACAAGTTTTCGTATTTTTGCGATCATAATATAGAATTTCTCCATAGAAAGTTCCAGAAGTGTGCATTAAACGTTCATTTCCAGACTTTCTCTTTAGCTGGTGAGTTTTTAAATGTATCTTGTCCATATTATACGAAATAATTTAGCTCAAAACTGATAATTTATACAATTAATCAGAGCTACAGCAAACAGTGAGTCTTTCCTTTACAAAATGAAATATAATTACAAAATTGAATGAAAATAGGTTACTAACACAAATATATATTTACATTAATTCTATTTTTGTTCTTTCTGTGCAAAATGTCCTAATATTGACACAGTACAATATTTAAACATCACCAAAGTTTCTCTTTACATTTTGCATATCTGTATCGACATCCCCTAAAAGTCTACAGTATCGAATACTTCAATATGTCCCAATATGTCCTGTAATGTTACACAACCCCCCCATCAGCACTTCCACGTGAAACACGGAAGGGTTGATGTCCTTACATTACAAAACAGAAAAGTTTTACACATATCTTTGGTGTCTTATTTCTTGAAGACCGGTGATCTTCTTTCTTGAAGGTCGGTGATCTTCTTCCTTAAAGGTCGGTATACCTCAATGCCGCACACTGTATTTCAGTCTCATCTTCACAGTCCGTATGGTTTCCATATACACTGCATGCTATCACAGGCTGCAATAGCACAGTCCGCTATGAATATACAGCACACAGTGGTCAAACCCAGTTAAACATTAGCAAAAGCATTTAATAGTCGGTGCACCGGTTTTTAAGGACACAGAAATTTGAATTCTCTAAAGTCTAATTACTCAAGAAAATTTACTCTAAATAATTTCTTAAAGCTAAGAGAGGATAGACTGACAGGTGGAGAAAATTGATTATACAGGATCACAGAATAAGTGTAAGATGCAATGCCAGAATACTAACATGAAATATGACAATTGCATAGCTAGGGGACCTAGTGCTCGCCAAACACTTAGCATACAAAGAATGTATGCTCCCCTGAGGAATCAGATAAATACAACATAACAAAGTATACAAAAATATCCTGGTAAGATTACATATAAAAGTCTATAAACATCTATTATCTAAAATACTTTTTTACATTTTTTTATACAATTTCAGTTCGGTCACGTTTCGTAGGTCAAACAGTCTGCCAGAATTTGGGTAGACTAGATGGTAAGCATTCGGATGAGGATTGTCCTGAATCTTGAAAGGTCAAATGTATATGTCAAAAAACTTTTTTAATTCACCACTGATGGCTTTAGACTTCTCTTGTGTTTCAACAAGTACCAAGTCTTCAATTTTAAATTGAGTAGGCTTCAATCTTTTGTCATGTCTACATTTCCTCTTATCACCTTGAGATTTCATGGTCTTTCTCACTATTTCCTCTCTCTCTTGAGTACTTAATGGTTTGCAGACTGGAAAATCAATGAAATCACTAATTGGATGTGGTGGTTTGCTATTATACTGTATTTCATACGGCGAAAACACTAATGCTGTAGGCTGTTCACAACATCTTCGAATTTCTCAACATAGTCAATCCAACTAGCATGATCAGTATTGCAGTAGGTTCTAAAGAATCGCCCAATTTCCCTCATGTATCTATCCGAAGGGTTTCCTGACAGATGATAAGCTGAAATAAGAATGTGACTTATATTTTCATCTTCAACAAAAGCTTTCCATACTCCAGAAGTAAATTGAGTCCCATAGTCTGATAAGATTTTCTGAGGTTTTCCAACCCTGCTAAAATAGTCTCCTCTGATTTTTGAAATAATGCTCTTACTGTTTGCCTTGCGAAGAGGGTATGACTTAATGAATTTTGAAAAAACATCAACCATAACAAAAATGTTGCAATAGCCTCCTCTGGTCTTCGGTAATGGTCCATATAAGTTGACAGCGACAAACTCGTGTTGTTCTTTCGGTAAGATGTCTTGCATCAATCCTCGACAAGTTTGGTTGGATACTTTTACTCTTTGGCACCTGTCACAACCCGTTAAAATTTTTCTAACCCTCCTGGCTATGTTGTTAAAGTACACATTTTCTTGGATTTTCTGGATACACTTTTGAATCCCACAATGACCAAAACTTTCATGAATGTACTTGATGAGTACATTGATGTACTGTTCAGGCCAACATAATTTCCATACATCGCTATCTACACTGTTTCTCTTGAATAGAATCCCTTTGTAGATTTTGTAATAATCTCCCACTTTTTCATGTCCCTTTTTCCCTAAATAACTTTTGACCAGTTTACAGTTCTCATCATGGTTCTGATTCCGTCGGATGTCATTACAAATGTCTCTGATTTGTTGTTCATTGTCCACCCCTCTTAAATACATAATTTTGAATTCTTTTTCACATTCTCCACTGTCATCTTCAAAGTCACCCCCCACAGGTAGTCTAGATAAAGCATCAGCAACTACATTATCGGGTCCTCTAAGATATTTTATTGAGTAATTAATTTGTTGTAACAAGAGTGCCCACCTGGTAATCCTTCCATGATGCAACCTACATTCTTGAATATAAATTAATGCCTTATGGTCTGTGTAGACCACTACCTGGTTTCCCAATAAACAATTTCTGAATTTAGAAAATGCCCAGTAAATGGCCAAAAGCTCTTTCTCAGTAACAGTGTATTGCCTCTCATGTTTTTTCAAGGTTCGACTAGCAAAAGCAATAGACCTGTGTTCTATTTTCCCATTTATATTTACTTCTAGGAAAAGGTGAGCACCTAGGCCATAATCACTACTATCTGCCATAATGCAAAAAGGTAAACTTAAATCAGGATGGTACAAAATTTTACTGTTACATAACTGTGTTTTTATTTCTTCAAAAGCAGCTTCACATTCCTGATCCCAAACCCACATTGCGATTTTCTTCAGCAATCTGTTAAGACTTGTAGCAATTAGAGCTTGGGTACTAATGAACTTTCTGTAGTAACCGCACAACCCGAAAATTGACTTGAGTTGTTTCTTGGTTTTTGGAATTGGGAATTTTGCAATTGCCTTGAGTTTTTCAGGATCTGGCAAAATACCATCCTCAGAAATACTGTGCCCCAGAAACTTCAATTTTTTCATACCAAACTTACATTTAGATAATTTAAGTGACATTCCCCCTTTCCTTAATCTATTGCAAACCTCCCTCAAAGTATTAACATGTTCTTCCCAAGTTTCTCCAGTGATCAAAATGTCATCTACATACACAGTTAATTTTGATAAAAGATCTTTTCCCAAAACAAAGTCAATTGCTCTAATGAATTCGGCTACTGAGACATTCAGCCCAAATGGTACCACACAATACTGGTAACATCGTCCCCCATACAAAAAGGCAGTATACTTTTTGGAATCATTTTCTAATTCTACTTGGTGAAATCCTGGTGTGAGATCTAAACTGGTCATATATTTCATTCTTTCAAATTTATGAAGTAGTTCGTCTATATTCTCGAGATGATCGGTCTCTCTTTCCACATACTTATTTAGGTGTCTTGAATCTAGTACAAGCCTGACACTGCCATCACGTTTTGCAACCACTACCAAAGGATTATTGTATTGGCTCTTACTTCTCTCAATGATGCCCCACTCTTCCATCTTTTGAAGTTCCTTTTCTACATCTTTTCTCTTTGCAATGGGTACACTATAAGGTTTTATAAAGAATGGCTCATGTGGTTTTAACCTGAGTTTACATTGGTAATTCTTTACTCTGCCAGGTCTATCATCAAAAACATCACAGTAATTCCACAATAATCTTTCTAACTCTACCTTCTGTTCTTGGTTCAAATTATCTGATTCCCGTAATTTTTCTTGACCTATATCCCCATATTCTCCATCATCATAATCCTCAGTAATTTCCTCTACACAATAACCACTGTCTTTAGAAAATGTAACGTCCCTAATTTCAATTCCCTTATCAGCACAGTTTTGAACCGACATGTCAGTACTGGAACATACTCTCGTCTTAGGATCAATAAAGGTAAACAAACTCTTTTCCCAATCAAATGCTGCATTAGCTTTTAATATCCAGTCCATACCCAACAGTACATTCTCATTTAGGTCACTTATTACAGGACATCCTTGAGTAAACTGTACATCATTTATACTGAAGGACAACAACATCTGTCTATTAACAATTTTGCTCAGTTTGCCAGTAATGCCTGTAATTTTTATTCCAACAACTGGTAATTCAACAAAGTCAGGATCATGGTTAATTATATGTCTTAATTTGCTTGAAATGGCACTAATTGGACTCCATGTGTCAATCAAACAATACCCTTCCCAACCTGCAGCTTTAATTTTTATGTATGGACAACCCATAGTGGTGTTTTCCCTTTCTTCCTGTTCTTCATACAAAAGATCTTCTGCTATCTCATCATACCTCTGTTCCATATTTAGGTTTTCTTTATTAGGCAATACTTTCTTCAAACTTCTAGGTCTACTGGAATTTACTGGAATGTCTGGATTACTATTTACCTCACTCACATCCTGACTAGTACCCCGTTTGATGATTTCATTAGGCTTAAAAGCAGAAACTGGTTCACAAATTTCCCTTAATTTGATCTTAACATCATTGTCATCACTGTAATCTTTAAATTTGTCCCAAACAGATTTCAAAATAATCACAGATGCATCAGCACAATCAACCCCCCTGTCTCCTGATGTATTACTAAGCTGAACTGGCACAATCTGATTCTCATGTGGAATGTAGTTAGAGTTCCTGGCACAACTATTCTCAACACTATTGCTTATAACATCCTCCTTAACCTCAACATAAACTATTCCATCCAATTCACCATCAAAATCTTCTAGTACATAATCACCATTAGCCTTAACATCAACATTATCATCATCATTGCCTGAGCTTACACTACAAACACTACTAGTATCACCAACATTACTCACAACACCATCTTCACCAACCACATCCACATGAATATCAGACTCTCCAGAAACTTCAGTACGAACATCATTATGACAACTTACATCTAAAACATCACCACACATACGTTTGTACAATCCAAAATTATCAAAGTTATTCTTACCTTTCATTTCAGCATTAGGTGCTTCTTCTTGATTATATAAATTTGCAATTATATCATCTTCTAGGCCTACTTCATCAACGGTAGCCTGGTTCCTATTACAGTTGTTTCTAGTATTTTCTCTGATGACATTCCAAAATTCCCTGTCAAATTTAATTTTTTCATTACCTCTATCTACAGATCGATCATAGCATACTGTCTATACTGGTTAGGTCTCTGATTATAGTGCTGTCTGTTCCGGGTGAAATTAGCCTGATTTTGAAAATTCCTTGCCCCAAACTGACAGACTCCTAGTGGAGCATTTAGTCGTTTAAAGGCCTATGTCTGTCGTTTCCCTGCCTCGGGTTACCTTCTCTCATGTCATTACCCCAGGACCTGTTTCGATTTTCCCATTCTCTGTTTGAATTAAAGTGCTAATCATTCCTACCAAAATTTCTTCTGTCATTGCTATTATAATTATCCCTGTTGTTGTTAAAGTTTCTTCGTTCACTATTACTGTTATTATTTGCACGGTTCGGTTCCCACCCTCTGTGTGCTGAACCTACAAAGTCGTTGAATGTGTTGTTTTGTTCAAAGGCTCTATCAAGTTTGTCCACATATTTCAAGAATTGTTCTATGGACTCATCTGGACCATATACTAAACCCCACTGTACTCTTTTCGGAAGTCTCCGGTTTAGTACATCAATTTGAGTTAGCTCATCAAATGGCTTATCCAGATGCACTAATTTTTGCACTGTTTCTCACAATAGGCTTTCATTGACCCATCAGATTCTCTGTAACTAGGACCATTCAAGAATTCACTTTTGATTCGAGCTTGCTCAGTTTCAGACCAAAATTTGGTTAGAAAACATTTTTCGAAATCTTCAAAGGACATTTCCGCATAACAATTCTGATTGGCGCACGAAAGCGCCTCACCATCAAGTAATTTCTTTACAAATTTTATCTTAACACTATCTGTCATTATGGACGTGAACTGCTCCTTGCAGAATTGCATGAAGTCTTTTGGGTGTATATTCTTGTCACCGGGATAAGTTTTAATTGGAAAATTTCCCCATACCCCATTACAACTATTACTAAAACCTTTTTGAAACATAGTTTCTTGTATTTCTACAAATTTTCTGTCTACAGTTTTTTCGACATTAGCTACTCTACTACAAATTTCTGTGACCTTTTTGTCCGTATCAGATTCCGTATCAGATTTGAATGATTCAATTTCGTTTTCAAAAAATCGTTTTGTCTGGTCACATTCATTTCTCAATTGAGAATTTTCCTCATTTACAAAATCAACAACTTTTTTAAGTTTTGACTGGTTATTTGAAATTTCGTTACTTAAATCAGTTTCAAGGACAGAAATTTTGAACTCAACCGTGTCCACACGACAACTAAGTTCTTTTTGGTTTGACTCAAAAGTAATTCGCCATTCTTCGAGAACCTGATTAGTGTGAGCAATCTGTTCTGTATTTGAGTTTATTTCTGATTTTAAATCACACACAGCCTTCGAAATCGACCTGTCCATCTGTTCTTGTGTCTGTTCAATTTGTTGACGTAATTCGGCACGAGAATCGTCCATCTTCGAGTTTAACTCTGAAAACATTTGTTTTAACATTTCCAACATTCCTACACTGTCAGAAGCACTTTCCCTAATAGGTGTACTCGCTACACCGCTGTCAGTACTGAAATCTGCGTCTTTTTCCATTATTTTAGGAAGCAGTTACTTATCTTAGTGTCCGTCGGCGGTCGTTGGTGTCCGTGTTTTGCGAAATTTCTTCAATTCCACGATGGTTTCACTCGGTTGATTCACTCCTCTTCTTGTGACCCCAGAATCGACGTATTTACTTCTTGTGATCCCAGAAGAGACGTATTTTATTTAGAAGAATCACTGGGTGGTCGTCAAATCGTCTGCTTCCTCCACCAAATTAAAATATCCCAGCTCCAGCGCCTCCACCAAATTATGACATCCCAGCTTCCTCAACCAAATTATAACGTCCCAGGACTTTCTGCACCAAATTATAACATTTCAGCTCCTCAACACCAAGTTAAAACGTTGCATTAGGAGGTGTCTGCTTCGTGCAAAAGGTCTTGAGTTCATATTGACGACAACAAGTAATTCTTCGTTACAGACGTTTATATACAAACAGAACTGACAGACTTCACAGACTCAACAACTGACTCTCCGAGCTGACCGCACTGCATATCCGAACTGGCAACTGATAACTCCTAGGTGTATTAATATCTTTCCAAACAATGAGAGTCTTTGACAATATTTTGTTTAGAACACGATAGCAATTCACGACTTAAAACTAAATTAGACATTACAGAATTTTAGTACAGATTAAAGTAAGTAAGAGGATCAGTACATATAAATTCTTACAAGCATTATTTACAAATAGATTTCATAACATTTTTCTACCAGCTTCTGGATAACCTTCACCAGATTTGTACCGGTGTTTCCAGAAATATCTTGACATTTGATTCTGGATATTTCTTGAGTGATTTAGAACAACTATTTATATGTAAAATGATTTAAATCGTGTTTCAAAACGTAAATAAATCTTTTTAGCAATATTTCTTGATACAAATCGTCTTTCGAAATTAGGTTATGAAACAGTTTTCACAAGTTTTCGTATTTTTGCGATCATAATATAGAATTTCTCCATTGAAAGTTCCAGAAGTGTGCATTAAACGTTCATTTACAGACTTTCTCGTTAGCTGGAGAGTTTTTAAAAGTATCTTGTCCATATTATACGAAATAATTTAGCTCAAAACTGATAATTTATACAATTAATCAGAGCAACAGCAAACAGTGAGTCTTTCTTTTACAAAATGAAATATAATTACAAAATTGAATGGAAATAGGTTACTAACACTAATATATATTTACATTAATTCTATTTTTGTTCTTTCTGTGCAAAAGTCCTAATATTGACACAGTACAATATTTAAACATCACCAAAGTTTCCCTTTACATTTTGCATATCTGTATCGACATCCCCTAAAAGTCTACAGTATCGAATACTTCAATATGTTCCAATATGTCCTGTAATGTTACAACGTGTAATGGATTTTTTTTTTCTTGTTTTGGTGGACAGCCCCACCTCTCGAAATATTCGACACTTTGCACTACAGGTTGAAAGAAGAGTGACGAACAAAAGATGCCTTCAGTATTTATTAACGTTGTGGGTGGTTCTCTTGATTTATGCTAACTTTTTTCCACCCTACGTCTAGATCTGGTTTTGTTCCCTGCATATAAAATTATATGCAAGCGTTTCTATCGCACCAGAAAGGATGGAGGAGGTTTGATGTAAGATCTATTCGTGGTTTCTCCCTTATCGAAATGGTTTCCCATAAGAATCCAAGCTACATCGTTAGCCTCGTGGCTATTGAGGTTGATCCTCAAAAAAACGTAGTACTAATAGCTCAATCCAGAACGGTTTAGGTAGCCTTTACGGTAGTTGGGTATAGCTGTGTGGTTGGTATCCGAACAGACATCCGAAGTAGT
Source organism: Schistocerca gregaria (assembly GCF_023897955.1). Lineage (NCBI taxonomy): Eukaryota > Metazoa > Arthropoda > Insecta > Orthoptera > Acrididae > Schistocerca > Schistocerca gregaria. The sequence goes on from NW_026061710.1 coordinate 22,222,544, forward strand.
GTGGCGGTAATGCTTCAATCTGTCCGAAGAACAGTTCCAGCTTTATAAATGTAGCCAGAAGTGTATCGTGGCTAATGGAGTTGATCATTAAGACCGATTAAAGTATTTTCCTAATATATTTTGTTGCCCTTATTTTATAAAATCATTCGGTGGCTTTCTAAGAGGTACTTTGTGTTAGGAGTACGAAACGTAAATAAAATTACATTTTCACACGTTTTACTTGAGGCAGAATTAGGTAATAAAGCCAGTCGATACCTTTCGTATAGTGGAACGACGTAGTTGCTTACTGGCTGAGTATTTTTCAAGAGATCCTCTCACACAGACTGGTAATTTACACTGTTTTTAAGAGACACTCCGAGTGCCCCGTATCAGTCACTCTTTAACCTGTTACGTAAGGCGATTCGTTCCTGCTGTTATCTTTTGCGTTAATTCAGTCCCGCAACCAATAACCGTGCATTCGGGCGGTAATCAGTTATCGGTGCGTTATTGTAGTCTAAAAACTGAATCCGTTATAGTAACTCTTTTGTTTACTCACTCGGGGTCCCACCGTTTTGTACACAACTGAGGTGAGAAGTAGTTGTGACGTTCTCTACGGCGACATCAAAAACCCATTCTGAGGTGGTGCCGTCGAAAGCGTAAACCGAAGCAATCGGTCTGGATTCGAATACATCTCTCGAAAGCGAGTACAAAAGAATATTATCACAGGACTTTACAAACAGGTTTTTCAGAAATTCCTACCAGTTCACTTACTTAAATTATTTAATATTGCAACGCGTTTCGAGCTATCACCTCTTTATCAGGCAAAATATGACAAAACAAAAAACATTCAAACAGAATGGACATAGACCTCAATGCAAGTATTTTTTCAGTCTTGTCGTTTGTTGTGGCTTTCCTGCAGAGAAAGTCAAATAGAAGCCGTATGAGAGCGCGTTTACTTCGTTTTCTTGTCTGTAGATGAATACTGGAGCACTCCGTTCATCAGAAAAGGCTGCCGTCTTGTGGCCACTGTGGCTTTAAATTGTAAGCACACCACGTAGCTCACTCGGAAAACATGAATAACTGATCTGGCTACTTCAGTATTATTGGCTTAATTTGTATTATTAGTTCACTTTTCTCGGACATGAGCAGACATCCACAAGTAGCAAATAATGTGACCGTGGCTTCCAAGTTAAGGTTCTTCGGTTAATCACAAGGCGTCTACTTCGGTAATAATCTTGCTGGCATTTCGATGATCTTTCTTGGGATTTCTTCATGATTCATTACATTCTTGCACGTGCTACCTTTTTATAGTTTTATGCACAGTGAGATATAATATTTAGCGATTTTAAAAAGCGAGTGAATCAAGCTGCGTCGGATAGAGGTGGAGGGGAAAGCTTCAGTTACGTGTGACGCGAAATAGCATTTAGTCATAATGGAGCGTACACTGTCAAAGCATTTTATCAAAACGGTAGTTCGTACCAGCTAGCACGTCGTGCAATCCGCAACCACTTCAGCGTTAATCGAAATCGGCCGGTGCACCTGCCTGGGCGATTAAAAAGTGGCTGGGGAACATTGAGGAGACGGCGCCAACTGGGAGACCAAAAACTGTGCGCTCGCCTGAAAAACATCGAACGTGTACGCCAAATGAAACGCGTATAGCACGTGTGATTTGACACGACACTACAGCGCGACACGCACGTGCCGCACGAGTGGCGCGGCTGCAGTGCATATTGCGACACGTACACCGTACTTAGCACGCGCCGACTGGCGACGCTCTGCGCTGACAGAACCGAAGCGCGCGCACCTTTTTATCTTTCTCTAATAATTTACAGAAACTATTCACTGAAAATATTTGATTTTTTTCCGTACTTGTGGCTTTACGTGTGAAATTCTTGGCCAAGTGCCTATCATCTGGCTAATAGTCAAGCTTACTGTGATCTACACATTTTAGTAAGTCACTACGCAAAACTCAAAAAGTTTGCAATGAAAAATAGGGGGCGCTATGATTTTGCGTTTGGTGCGTATTACACCATATGTTTATGAGTATGAAATTCAGCTAACATATTAAATTTTTGTTTAGACTTAGGAGGAGGTCTCCATCTGTCTTCGATTTCGAGAAAATGTATCCCATGTAGAGCATTCACTCCCAATCTTACGCCACGGGAATGAAATATTCCTACATCACTGGTATTTCCTAAACCGCTCGAGACATGGAGACAAGATTTTGGTTAATGATGACACAAGGAAGAGAGTACTTTGCCACGCCGGCCGGTGTGGCCAAGTGGTTCTAGACGCTTCAGTCTGGAACCGCGCGACCGCTACGATCGCAGGTTCGAATCCTGCCTCGGGCATGGATGTGTGTCATGCCCCTAGGTTAGTTAGGTTTAAGTAGTTCTAAGTTCTATGGGACTGATGACCTCAGATTGTAAGTCCCATAGTGTTCAGAGCCATTTGAACCATACTTTGCCACGTCGTAAACACACTGAGCTTTCTTATCTATCACGGTATATCAGTAGTTACACTTCCCTATTTATTTATTTTTTTCATTCCACTGTCTAATTTTTTTAGAGTTATCGACAGCTAGTGAGACAAGAGTGTCCTAATATGAAAGTAAACATGAAATTTCTTCTCTTATGTTGCCACAAACCGTCACAATGAGTTTTTTGATAAAATATTCGGCTCTCTGGTCGCCAGTTACTTGTTTAATGAGACAGATTTCTAAAACAGTGTGTCACAATAACTGCTGCAAAAATGAGTTTATGCAAATCATATTGTGTTTTGGCAAAAGAAGTGCTCTCAAACCCTTCAACAAGAGAAGTGTGGCCGTTACTCGCAAATGGTATTGCATCTTCGAATGAGACGAGGTTAACAACTCACACGAAAATAAATCGCTAATTCTGTTGGAATTTTTGTTGAATCTCACAACCCATTTTATTTTTAACACCGAGCGACTGAAATGGAAACTTACGAAAGGAGTTTTATTCCTTTCCTTCATCTGAGCAATAGCAAAGTAATGAAGAGCGTGGTCTTCAGGCGGGATACCACGCACACTACTGATGCCGGTTCCTCACCAACGCCTTGCCAAACTGACAGTCCGTGGTTCGCGAATAAAATAGTTGTTACTGAGAAAAGTAAACAACTGATTCGTGGCAAAACACAATGGCCAGTGTATCGTCAGCAGCTGGGAAGAAATCGCGCGACAGGAATGCGGAAGCCAGCAAGTATGCTTTGTGAGAGGAAGAGTTCACATCGTTCCGAAAACATTGTCACCATTACATTTCTACATATCACCACACTCTTTCAGGATATTCCTACTTTTATAATAGTACCGACCACTAATTCCTTTGTGTAGCCTGTTGTGTAATTAGTTTATTAATGCTGATAGCGTGTATGCAACCACTGAAATACTTTTCCTCGTCACGACGAGCCGATTAAAACATCGTTATTTACGAGGGCTTCTCGACTATTTCGGGCTTGCAATGGAAATGTCACGTCCACATGTACAAAGTATAACGTCTCTTATTAGACCCATATCCACATGATGATATGAAGTACGTAAGTTTTACTATCTCGGACGCTTTTTACCAGGAGCGCAAAGGGGTCATACCTGTGGAAATTATGCCTTTCCGACTTTTTGTAATGGATCGCAGAGATACTTCAGCATAAGAGGCAGCAAGTAGGTAACCTTGTTTTACTTTCCTGTCTTGCTTCTAGATGACACGATTTTATAATATTCCTTACTTCCTTATTCACTACCCTCACGGTAAATCGTCTGTCCCTTCTTACGTTCTGAAAAAATTGTGGAGGCAGACGATATACTTTCAGTGGCTAATGGCTCACCGGTTATTGAACTGTGCATTGGGTTTTTTGACAAAGAATAAACAAAACAAAAGAACTGTACATATGTATGTAAATGAAAACTATTACGTGCTAACGAAAATGGACGGAGCGCTTAAACAGCGAAAAAAAGAACACTGCTCAGTGATAGAAAACTTCAGTTTACATTACAGGCCGTACTCTTCGGATGGACAATACTTCCACTGCCCGTATGCGCCATGCCGAAGTGAGTATATGGCAGAACTGCCCTCCCGCTCCCCGCCTCACACATCCGTCAGTACCCGCGTGACGCGCGGCGCGAGAAACTGCGCCGCTACCACAAAGCCGCGCGACCTGACGCAGGCGCGTGTCGCGTCCCAGTCGCGTCGCGTCGCAGTTTGCGCGGTCCCATTTGAACCTGTGAAGTTGCAAAAACGCGCCCTAAACTTGGGATTTCAAAGAGAACGGTAGGAAGGATTTAACCCCAGGATTTGCACTTTCAACCCTACAAAATCTAAACGGTACAGGTCCTTAAGGGAATAGATTATGTGATCCGCAGCCGCTTCTGATTAAAAGTTTTGGTCATGATTATTCGGGACCAGGACATTGTAAACCGTTTGTGGATGAGGGATGAAGCTCACTTCCGTCTCTCCAGTTATGTGAACAAGCAGAACTTTCGATTTTGCAGTGACGTTAATACTAGAGAACTGCATCAGCAACCACTGCACTGGGCAAAAGTTACTGTGTGGTTCGTAATGTCTTCAATTAGGGATCATAAGGCCAAACGATTTTTAAGTTGTAACACTGACTTCCCAGAGATACGCTAGTAATTATGAATATAGTCAGTCGTTTGTTTCCAAAGATATGGCCTCCCGAAATGGGTACATTGCATGGCCCTCTCGTTCCCTGGACGACACATGTTTGTGACTTTTTCTTTGGGGTTGTCTGAAGCGGAAAGTTTAGCAAGATAACCCACCTCGAACAACTGAAGCCCTGAAAGAGTGGATGCGACAGGAAGTGTGATGAGCCAGTACAAGGTCTGGCTGGAGGAATGCGTGCTTCTAAGCGGACGCCATAATAAGACAGTTATCTTGAAAAAGTAACTGAGGAGGAGGAGGACATTAGTGTGTAACGTCCCGTCGACAACGAGGTCATTAGAGACGGAGCGCCAGCTCGGGTGAGGGAAGTATGGAGAAGGAAATCGGCCGTGTCCTTCAAAGGAACCATCCCGACATTTGCCTGAAGCGATTTAGGGAAATCACGGAAAACCTAAAGCTGGACGGCCGGAGACGGGATTGAACCGTCGTCCTCCCGAATGCGAGTCCAGTGTGCTAACCACTGCACCACCTCGCTCGGTGAAAAAGTAACTGACGTTTTACTGTTACAGAAAACACTTTTTCGTATATTTTAAGATTATGAAATAGAAAAAGTGTCTTTATTTAACAGCTTTTCAAAAATCGCTCTTTATTATGCCTCACCCTGTAGTTGAAACTCTCTTCTTCATTTAGCTCATGAGGCCCTCAGCTTTAAAAGAATTTATTGTGTCGTAAACACAGTACTATTTCAATATGCTATACGAGCTTATTTTAGGAAAGACACACGGGAAATATGTAGTGGTAAATGCGAAAAACAAATACAGAACTAGTTCTCTCACAAATGTTATGACTACTCTTATTTTTTATTTGGGGGACCTACGAAATCTGAATATTTTCGTAGTCTCCATGAAATAGCTGTGTTAATCTTAGATAACGGTGGGTGTGATTAACGTCTCCGACTGGTGGTGTGGAACTGTCTCAAGTGAAGGACAGCAGGAATTGGGTTATTTAGATACACACAGTAGACGATTGTAACTGCACTGTTTACGTGGAAAGAACCCACACATATTACAAAAAATTGATGTATGTACGTATGTGGCACATCTCCCCCTAGACCACTGGACTGATATGGACCAAAGTTTGTGCACATACCCCTTACTGACAGGTAACAATCATAATTCAGGAGGTGCGGCATCATAAACGATGAGATGCATGAAAATCAGCCGCACCATGCCTGATGTTGAAATTTGCTTCTGTACTACTAACTCTATTCGTAACAAATTTCGCAGACATTCGCAGCGAAAGGCACATACAAAATTATATCATGATGCCACACATAATTCGGGAGATCCGACGTCATGAACACCAAGATGTGTGAAGAACTGCCGGAGTGTGCCTAATGTTTATATTTATCCTTGCTGCTCACTCTGTTAGCAACATATTTTGCTGACGGTATCGTCATACGCCGCTGAATGCGCCTACATGAATGCATCGTTGTAGGACTCTTTACTGCCGAGCCACTCGTGCAGTCGAGTGAAGTGACTCCAGGCAGCGCTTTTGGCAGCTTACAACTATGAGGCGCAAACGGTTGTAGGCCTCACCACAGAGGCGTGCAGATACTCGAAGTAGCTGTGCCAAGCGCATCATCCCACGCCGAGCCTACTGGCAGGTGTGCGTGCAAGGTTCCTCGTTGTGGAAAACTGGCAAAGTGAACACCCCGACCGGCAGTGCCGGCTGTCAGCTAGTGTACAATAGAAACATTATGACAGGTGACAGACTTCCGTCATTCAACAGTCTCCGGTCAATGAATTAGTTCTTTCTTAAGATCTTAATGAATTATTGTCAATGTAAACAACGAGACACCAACAGAGATAGTGATAAATGGTTCAAATGGCTCTGAGTACTATGGGACTTAACATCTGAGGTCATCAGTCCCAAAGACCTAGGGTAGTTAGGTTTAAGTAGTTCTAAGGACAGCACACACATCCATGCCCGAGGCAGGATTCGAACCTGCGACCGTAGCAGCAGCGCGGTTCCGGACTGAAGCGCCTAGAAACGATCGGCCACAACGGCCGGCGAAAGCGATAAATGAGGTAGTAGTGAAAGATACTGGCTTATTAACATGGCTTGCTTCAAATTTTCAAAAAATGTAACTGATTCGAATATTTTACTAACGTAAAGCCTACCAAAATCGGCTGTATAGTTACGTTCATAGTCTGCACATAACTTTGCGGTGCACGGCCGTTGCCCCTGATAACAAAGTGCGAGTGCACCGCCCTCGTGGATAACATTGCGCCCCCTAGAGTGTGCAGCTGGAACACTGATAGAGGCAGAACATTCCCATTCGTCTGGTGCGCTCTCAAGTGTCATTGATACCTTCTCTGATAATGATCTCTTACCTTCGCCATCAAAATGGCCTACCTCACTGGGAACGCATTTCCGGCCATATGTCCGCATGACCTTTTTTGCTCCTTTTGCTGCGGAAGCTGTGATCTCTGTATCTTGAAACAATACAAACCAAGGGAAAATCGAAATTACTATCTCTCGCCAATAAATAAACGATCTCTATAATCATACAAGACGAGCGAATTGTGTTAAGTAACTGATCGTTCATTTTGGCCGCTGTGCACAACGAAAATACCGTCTCCTTGCGATGAACAGCTTACGAATACAAGAGGTTATAGTTATTATTTGCGGGTCGTCTGGCCCCTCAAAAACTGGAGGGCAGTAAGTGATCTTGAAATTCGGCGACGTTCGTGGGTGCATTACGTGCTCCCACTTCTGGCCATATGAGGGTACGACGAGAATTCTCCATATAATCGTTCCGATGCTCACATGTTATGTTTTGGAGAGGCATACCGTTGGTTGGGCAAATTGATCATGGTACACTCGCAGGCCAGCGGCATTGTGACACTGCATTCGTTTCCCATGCGTATCTTTTCAGGCTGTATGCGACCCTCACTGTACTTTTAAGGACGACAATGCGTGATCGCATCGAAAGCACTGGTGTAGGAGGTCTTTGAATGAGTGCATGTTCGGCAAACGTAAACCCCGTGGGCCACTTCGTTATGCATTGGGGATGCATACCGCAGCTCGCCTACATGTTCCACCGACCATCCAGAGTTCTCAGTCAAACTTGTTGAGGAATGGAACGCTCTACCACATTTCCTTACCAACCTCGTGCCCAGCTTGGGAGCTGGTTACAGAGCACGCATAGCTGTGTTTGGTGATCACATGCTTTATGGAGAACACGTTCTGCCTTTTGCAATGTGACTACTGTCTTTGAACAAAAACGTCAGTTATGTTCGTATCATTGCATGTTTCTTTGTTACCATCTGTACCACGCAGCAACAATTATTTCTATTTTGCTTGACAGTGACACAACATGTGAAAGTTACTTTGGCCCGGAGTTTCGCAAAGCATTATAATCGAAAACGAAAAAGGTCTGACGGGGTCTATTGGGGTGAAGTGAGACCACGGGAGCTGATTCCATACCACTGTGGCGGCTGCTTTATTGTATGGACTGAATTTAGTTGAAAGTACTTGATCTTCATTTGTCGAGTATATGCTGAAGATTAAAGTTAATCGCATGTGAACCGGTACTTTCAGAGACTAATATTAAGAGCTCCTGAAAACGCTATTTACTATTCCAAAGAAATGTGACTGGGATCCTAGAATACGAAACTGACTACAACTGTATGTAAGCAATATCGGTTTCTGCTGCTCCGGCTATGACAATATGAGAATAGGGGGGGGGGGGGGGGGGGGGCATAGGATAGTGTACCTACAAGCACATCTTCTTTCTTGGTCGGTGTTCCAGTTAGTCACCGATTTTAGAACTATATGAAGCAACGCGTACTAGAGGACGCGGTAAGTAGTTCCTGGCATTTTCGACTGCTGCTGTTGTGGGGCCTGAGGTTTTGTTTTCTGCAGGGTTTGCAAATATAACGAGTTCTACATATTTAGTGTTGTGTAATATATTAAAGATATTTGGAGGATACTGTCTGTTCTATGGTTAAAGAATTTTGTGGTGAATAAAATATTGTTAAATTTTGACTAGTTACATAACGTGTGGATGAATAAGTTATAGTTCATGAGTCACAAACCATCTCGTACCTTCAAACGGAAGACCTTGCACCATGGAGTATATGAGATTTGCAAAAGAAGTAAGTTTATGTAATGTATTAACGAAGTTACCTGTCTCGAAAAGGGAAATTTGTGATAGCTGCAACAGCTTCTATTTCAGATCGTTGTTAACTTCTAACTGGTTATTGATAAAACGATTGATTTCGCTTGCTGATTATTCTTGTGTAGTAGAGTAATAACGTAAGACATTTCTCATAGAGAAATAGACTACTGACAAAATTTTTTCTCGATTGCAACGATTTGAACTGATATTTGCACCTAGGTACATGACCGTGTTCTATCTTGGAACAGTCTATCTCATTTGTCAAAAATCTTACTTTTCCGGAGTAATTGTAATTTCAGAAAGAAAGTGCACCACTCCTAAAGTGAATGCTGTTATTTCAAAATGGAATAACAAAATGGAGTAAAGGTCTACTAAAGTGTGAAAGTCTGAAGTGTGTTCCACAGTAAAACACTTTTCGCTAATAATTGTCAAAACTAAGAACAAACACAAAACGCTGTCCAAGCATATAAACGATCGATAGTCGAACAAAAAATCTGAATGCCGGGTGTTCGGACAAACTTCTAGGACTTGTAGTAGGGAGACAGGAAAGAATATTTTGAGTACAAACCCATGCCCGGGCATGTACCGTTTCAGTTCTACAATGATTTCAACTTCGATTTTTAACTCATCCACTTCTGTTTGAGGGATTAAATTACGCATAAGGCAATACAAAACAATTCGAAATGAAACATAACGGAACACCTGTTTATCACTTAAGCACATTTGTTTGTGTTAAGACTCCTCGCCCTGTCCATCTGTCACCATATCGTTTGTTCAGATGTCTGCGAACTGCACGATACAAGGGAGTTGGTGCCTCATCATGCTGAAACCAAATTTCCTGATGGGCAATCAGTGGCACAGCTTTCAAGAACGGCCCCAATATCTTTTGTAGAAACATAAGAGATGCAAGACCAGTTAGAGTGGAAGGAGGTATGGCCCAGTTACACGACAGTCTGGAATGCCTGCCAACAAACAAATATCCAACAGGCACCGAAGCCTCGGAATGTGCTTCGCATGGGGCTTTTTGGCTGCCAGACATGGCTGTTTAGCGAATTCAGAACACAGTCCCTCCCCAGTGAACTCACATTTGTCTGTGAACAGGAGTAGTTGGGTAAGGAAAGGATCAGCACATTTTGTTAGCGCAGGTTGCCTACATCAGGAGCAAGCATACATTCAGTGGAAAACCTATTTTTCTCTTTTGATTGACGAGTCCTTAACTTACTATTTTGCTAAGTGGATTATGACCATCTGAGGATAATCCGTCATTCCAAGAAACCCTCCACACTCCTCCCTTCCCTCTCCTTCTCCCCACTTCTACTCCTTCTCCATCACCACTCTGGAAATTGTCTCTCAATACAAGCACACTTATGATATGGACCTATTTGACTAATTAATTAAATCGACCAATTAATTAACCCCTCCCTATCTGGGACACCCCCAGCAGCTCCCCTCCCCTCCCCTCCCCCTCCAGGAATTTGTCTGGAAAAAGACTCAATTGATTGGCTAGCAGGTGGAAAATTGATGGCAGTGTACGGAATATTGTTTAACCCTTTATTTGGCAGTGTTGCTTTCAAGCAACATCAAATTTACCTTGGCCTTATGGGACAACAAACTCTTCCCAGTGCATTTCACTGGCATTACTGCCTCCAGGCAACATTCCTTTACACACTGCGAACGCCAGTTTTTGTAATAGCTTAAGGTTTTCCACACGAGATAACAGTTTGTGCAGTGGTGTTACAGAGATCTCCTCGTGTGAGCAGCAGGGGTGTCTTATTTTGGTTCTAAAAGAGTGGATTTAAATAGATTGAAGAAAAACTGCTATGATTACTGGCAAGATATACCCAGAGGTGAGTTTACAGCAGTAATATTTCAATCTTTGTTTTGAAATACGTAAGTAGTATAAAACTTTTATGTTGCCTGTGAGCAACATTGCCTATAGTTAGGACATGTGCCATTAGTATATTACACATGTTTACGGCGTGACAGAGAAGATGTTTTTATTTTTAGGGGTTTTTTAGCAATGGATTCCAGAATATTTTATGGAATTAAAAAAGCGAGAGGAATAGTAGTTCCACTAGAAAACCCGGCTTTGTCTGATCTAAGTGAATCTGAAGACACTGCACTCGAAGTTTTTGCAGGCTGTAGTGATGATGATCCAGACTATATTCCAGAGCGTCAATCTCAGTTCCATAACCAAGTTATACCAGACACTGATTCTGATTTAGGAAGTGAAATCTCAGAAGCTGAACATGTGCAAGGACCTTCTGCAGTGAATCCTTCTAGTGAAAGTGGCAGTCAAGTAAAAAAGTAAATTACAAAAGCAGTCACTTACATGTGGGTAAAGGAAGATACAACTGCTAGGGCAGAAAGTCTCTCTCCTGTGTTTTCTGATGAAGGCAATACACCACTGGGTTATTTCAGAAGATTCTTTGATTCAGAACTAATTGTGCAGGAAACGAACTTAAACTCTGACCAACGAACTACACGTCAGTAAACAGCAATTGAAATTAAATAGAACAATTTTTCGGTGTTCTGATATACATGGGTCTTGTTTCTATGTCTTAGTAGACTGCCTATTGGTCTCAGTCAATGAACAGTGAATAATTCACCAGCATTTTCAGTTTGAAGCGCTTTCAGAAACTCCGCCGATACCTGCATTTTACGAGCAATGAGAATGCTGTGAACTGTTCTGACAGACTTTTGAAAATAAGACCTGTTCTTGAGTCAATTGTATAGAACTGCCGTGAGCAGAAACAAGAGTCGGCATTTTCTACAGATGAGAAGATGGTTGCATATAAAGGTACAAGAGCAGGTAATTTGCGCCAATATATTCAAATAAGCCACACAAGTGGCGTTTTAAGATTTTTGTTCGTGCTGGTGTGTCTAGAGTTGTCTATGATTTTCTTCCCTATACTGGCAAGGGGATGATAACTGATCTTGCTGATGACGAGAAAATAATGGAATTGGAATACTTTTATTTTGACAATTTATTTTGCAGCCTTGAACTTAAAACATACTTAAAAAACATCAAACAATGAGTCCATGGGCACCATAAGGAAGAACTGAATAAAGAACTGTCCTCTACATGACGAGAAGCGGTTACTGAATGACGAGTCAGCTATGACTACAGGAAGGACAGTCACTCAGACCTCATTTTAGTAAGGTGGGCAGGCTATAAAATCGTGACACTTGCAAGCTCGTTTTTTGGTGTCCAACCACTCTCAACAGGAAAACGATGGGACAGCAATCAAAAAAGAATTGATGTGCCCTGTCCCAGTATTGTACGTCAGTACAACAAGCACATGGGAGGAGTTGATCTTGCTGGTATGCTGATAGAGCTCTACAGAGTACCAATGAAAACTAGGCGATGGTACATGAGATGGTTTAGATTTATTCTAGATCTGAGTGTTTTAAATGCTTGCCTGCATTTTTCGAAGAGAATCTCTGGACAAGAAGACCTCATCAAAGTCATTTAGGGCAGATACTGCCAATGGTTTGATATTTTCAGGTAAAAGTAAAGTAGGAAGACCTTCAACAGACAAACCACCACCATAAAAGAATAGGAGGAAGGCAACAGCTCCGACTGTTACACAAGATGTCCGATTTGATAATATGGAGCATTGGCCTGTATACGGTCCCAAAGGTAGTTGTCGTTATTGTCCGTCTGAATATTCTACAGTCATGTGTTCCAATTGCAATCTAGTATTGTACTTCGATCCAAAGAGGAACTGTTTCCAAAAATTCCATTGCAAGAAGAACAAGAAGGGAAAATGAAACAGTTCTATTACACAGCAGGAATGCATAAATGTGTTTATAAATTAAATTATTCACATACGGCAAACATTTTGCTTGAGGTTATCGGCAAACTCCTTTTTCCTATAATATGTATAAGTGTGATCTACTACTGGCAATGTTGCTTGTAAGCAACGTTTCATAATTCTCATAATTTTTGTCAAAAATTTCTAAAACTGACTGAATTGTATTTCTTTAAGTATAATAAATAGATATAAGCACTTAATTTTTTTTTATTTTCACCATTTGCCAAATAAAGGGTTAAAAAGTTTCTCATACACAAGACAATGTGTGAAAGATTCTTTATTTAAACAATTTAAGGGATACAAGGCAGTGTATATCATATAGTTCATTTATTTACTTTAAATATTTAAATAGACAAAATTCCATTCCCTACAAATTCTTTGAGGGTGAGAAGATACTTGGAATATTAAACAAGTTCGAAATTTTTTTTTAGCCCACACGCCCAAACACTTCACTGGGCTTGTCATTCCACGTATTACTATATGTGGAGGCCACGCTACCCCTGCTCAGGTCCGTGACTGGCCACTATGAGAGCAGACGTTGCAGTAATCCCCAAACAAAAGAGCTTCTGATGGTGGCTGTCCTTTATTATTTGATTGCTGAGAAATTCCTGTTCAAGCACATGCGCTCTCTCTCTTTCCCCTATCCCCCTCTCTCTCCCTCCACCGCCCCCTCCTCACAACCGGTCATGTCCTGTAGTGTAACACTGCTAGGACTGCATGCACCATTGGCCATGGTCGGATCGAATCACACACAAAGCTGCATTTACCTAGTAAACCCCACCTGTGCATTTCTTAGAGTGAGGTAATATCTCCATCAGATTGATTGTTTAATTAATTAAATCGATGCCCTTCGTGTGGGACAGTTTTCCGTTGCTTTCTATTGGTGGATTACTAGGATTAGAATATTTGATGGGATTCGATCCTACAGCTTCACAATTTCCGAACCCTACTGTTATTTTTTCCCGTTGCCTCCTATTGGTGTATACTGATACAGTTAAGTCATTTATAGAAAGTCCATTAAGCTGGAGGTAGCTGAAAATTTCAAATTTCAGCTCAGCTGCATGCTGTGTCCATAGAAAATCTGTGGAGATTTCGGACTGGTATGTGTGCTCACAATAAAGCAACAACAATAAATTGATTAAACGGGAATTGGATATTGCGATTGGATTTTTAAACCTTTGTGGAATTCCTAAATTGGTTCTCTCCACAACATTCGGAAGGAGGAGGAGGAGGAGGCGGAGAAAGGGTCTGTTAGGGGATAGGACAAAGACACAGAAAATACCACAATCCAGGCCGTAGCAGTAGTTGTCATGGCTAGATGTTGGATATCGCTGAAATACATCCTGAATGCACATGCCCAGTGTCCACACGTCACTCGCCAATCTCCTCATGAACAACCAGCGCCAACGCTCAGAGGTCGGACGGCCGTAGCCAGTTTGGTGGACGCGTGTGTCCGCCAGAGTGCACCACCCTGACGTGGTGGGGGTCTGGAAGTGATTGGAGTGGTAGGAATTAGGATGTTATCAACACGTTCATTGCCAACACTTGGCAGTTATCCCTATTGAATGACTCAATTTTCCAAGGGGAATACATGCAACACATGCGATCACAGAGACAGCCCAATGCACACTGTGCATTAGTTTACTGTTTAGCTATCGAAAGGGCACTGTGGCTGGGACTTACTCCTGTAGCTGTGTGCAATAACCGACTAGCTGGCCTACTGGAACTTCTCGTTGTAACCACCGATTGCCAGAAAAGCCCATTTGTTCTGGCCACATGCCTCCTCTGGCACACGCCTCACATTCGAAACCGCGTCGTCCTAGGAAACCAGCAAAATTTATTAATCGCTGTAATTAGAATTAAATATTACACTTGCAGCCCTAATCTCATAACATCGGACACCGACTCTGGAAATATCCCCCTTATAACTGGGTACAGTTTAACACATAAAATGCTTCATCCTCCTTGGGGGTATTGGTGCATTAGTACAATGGACATCCAGCTCACAAAATAGTTTGATTGGGGTGATCATGTGCCATCACTGTGGATTTTTAGAGTATAAAAGGAGGTGTGATAGGAGCAATCGTACACCTTGCATGTTTATTATTACTGGAGAATCTAGACAATATTGGTTGTTGTTTTGGTCTTCAGTCCTGAGACTGGTCTGATGCAGCTCTCCATGCTACTCTATCCTGTGCAAGCTTCATCATCTGCCAGTACCTACTGCAACCTACATCCTTCTGAATCTGCTTAGTGTATTCATCTCTTGGTCTCCCTCGCCGTTTTTTACCCTCAAAGCTGCCCTCCGATACTAAATTGGTGATCCCTCGGTGTCTCAGAACATGTCCTACCAACCGGTCCCTTCTTCTAGTCAAGTTGTGGCACAAGCTCCTCTTCTCCCCAATTCTATTCAATACCTCCTCATTAAGTATGTGATCTACCCATCTAATCTTCAGCACTCTTCTGTAGAACCACATTTCGAAAGCTTCTATTCTCTTCTTGTCTAAGCTATTTATCGTCCATGTTTCACTTCCATACATGGCTACACTCCAATACAAATATTTTCAGAAACCACTTCCTGACATTTAAATCTATACTCGATGTTAACAAAATTTTCTTCTTCACAAACGCTTTCCTTGCCATTGCCATTCTATATTTTATATCCTCTCTACTTCGGCCATCATCAGTTATTTTGCTCCCCAAATAGCAAAACTCCTTTACAACTTTAAGTGTCTCATTTCCTAATCAAAATCCCTCAGCATCAGCCTCGTTTTGCTTTTGTTGATGTTCATCTTATACCCTCCTTTGAAGACACTGTCCATTTTGTTCAACTGCTATTCCAAGTCCTTTGCTGTCTCTGACGTTCGCCGATGAGATTGCAATTCTGTCAAAGTTTTTATTTCTTCTCCATGGATTTTAATATCTACTCCGAACTTTTCTTTTGTTTCCTTCATTGCTTGCTCAATACACAGATTGAATAACAACGGGGACAGGCTACAACCCTGTCTCACTCCCTTCCCAACCACTGCATCCCTTTCATACCCCCCGACTCTTATAACTGCCATCTGCTTTCTGTACAGATTGTAAATAGCCTTTCGCTCCCTGTATTTTACCCCTGCCACCTTCAGAATTTGAAAGAGAGTATTACAACCAACATTATCAAAAGCTTTCTCTAAGTCTACAAATGCTAGAATCGTAGATTTGCCTTTCCTTAATCTTTCTTCTAAGATAAGTCGTAGGGTAGGTATTGCATCACGTGTTCCAACATTACTATGGAATCCAAGGTGATCTTCCCCGAGGTCGTCTTCTATAAGTTTTTCCATTCGTCTGTAAAGAATGCGCGTTAGTATTTTACAGCTGTGACTTATTAAACGGATAGTTAGGTAATTTTCACATCTGTCCACGCCTGATTTCTTTGTGACTGGAATTATTATATTTTTCTTGAAGTATGAGGGTATTTCGCCTGTCTCATACCAAATGGTAGAATTTTGTCAGAACTGACTCTCCCAAGGCTGTCAGTAGTTCTAATGGAATCTTGTCTACTCCCGGGGCCTTGTTTCGACTCAGGTCTTTCAGTGCTCTGTCAAACTCTTCACGCAGTATCATATCTCCTATTTCAACTTCACGTACATCCTCTTCGATTTCGATAATATTATCCTCAAGTACATTGCCCTTGTATAGATCCTCTATATACTCCTTCCACATTTCTGCTTTGCCTTCTATGCTTAGAACTGGGTTTCCATCTGAGCTCTTGATATCCATGCAATTGGTTCTCCTTTCTCCAAAGGTCTCTTTAATCTTCCTGTAGACAGTATCTATCATACCCCTAGTGAGATAAGCCTCTATATCCTTACATTTATCGTCTAGCCATCCCTGCTTAGTCATTTTCCACTTGCTGTCGATCTCATTTTTGAGACGTTTGTATTCCTTTTTGCCTGTTTCATTTATTGCATTTTTATATTTTCTCCTTTCATCAGTTAAATTTGCCTGTTTCATTTATTGCATTTTTATATTTTCTCCTTTCATCAGTTAAATTGAGTATTTCTTCTGTTACCCAAGGATTTCTACTAGCCCTCGTGTTTTTACCTACTTGATCCTCTGTTTCCTTGACTATTTCATCCCTCAAAGCTACCCATTCTTCTTCTACTGTATTTCTTTCCCCCATTCCTGTCAATTGTTCCGTTATGCTCTCCCTGAAACTCTGTACAACCTCTGGTTCTTTCAGTTTATCCAGGTCTCATGTCCTTAAATTCCCACCTTTTTGCTATTTCTTTAGCTTTAATCTTCATTTCATAACCAATAGATTGTGGCCAGAGTCCAAATCTGCCCCTGGAAATGTCTTGCACAAATATTGGTAATATAAATTATATCGAACGTGGTATGATCTTTAGCAGCACGAATTTAAATGTTGTCGTGTCCTAACAGAGGATGAAGGGAAGACAGGGGTTTAAGGTCAGTCTACAAGTTCTGAATGGTGAGAAGTAAATGCCGGCAGACAAATATCCAGTGAAGGGAGGTTGATGATTTGGATCAGCGTCAAACGGTGTCACAGGGCATATACAAGAGATGCAGATGTTGAGACTCGATACTTGCAGTAGGGGTCTGATTAGCACATTTGATTTGTGTTCAGACTATCTATTACACTGAATGCTAATTCTAAACATTAGAAAAAGCAAAGGAGGCGATTTGTTGCACAACACAAGTCAATATCTAAAGCCACGGGAGCTGCACTACATGAGTCTGCAGACAGCCTCTCTCATGGATCATATCAGCACATGGAATTGTTTTTCAACGGCTGGCGCGGATGATGGATGTAGTGGAGTCTCATACAGGTACTAATCGACTGCTACTATATTTTTAATGATCGGCCTATCCAAAATTCATGCATGTGGACCATAAGGGAAAGGGCAAGTCTTGGGATTTTTAATAGTTTGGTGTACAATAAACGCAAATATTCTTGTAGAATATCAGACAGTACATGGGATGTCAGCACTACGACCACACCTATGGGAAACTTTGACGAAAAATTGAATAACGCATTATACGAGGTTTTTCTAGGATTTTAACCGATTTCATCACGAAATACTATTGTGAAATACGTTGAAATTGAGGGAAATGCGATAAAATATGTAAAATCACGAAAAACTAGTTAAATATACAAAATTAGAGAAGAATGCCATGAGATATGAAGCTAGCGAAATCAATAGGACTGCATATTCTGGATGAGGGTGGTAGAATGGCGCCACATAAAGACACCTTAATAGCGGAGATGGCAATATTATCGTGCACATGAGCAATACAACCTAAAATCGAACCGTGACATCTGTGTGCAAGAGGAAGGTTACAAGGGGCAATGGTAAACTGTAGGACTGTTACACAATCTCTGGCACTGCCTGTAGTGCTTATTTCCTTGTAAGATGTCGCTGTTCCTTCGTATGCATTTTTGCCTGCTGACGACCATTTTATGGGACTGTTGTGAAAAGATCACAATTTCCGAACTGTATTTGGCCTTCATACTTTTACAGAGGTGTATGACACCAGGTGTTTACAAAGTTTGAGTGTTTGTTTTACAAAGAATTAATGCCTTCTTTGACGTGATAGGTAGTAGTTTTATCACCTTACAGTGCTTCACCATAGTTCACCATAAAGAAACTCACAGAAAGAATGTATATCATGCGCTTTATTACACTGGAATATTAACAGCGTTGTATTCCACACGACTAAGAAGGCACAAGCAGCACAGCTCTAGCATTATAGCGTGTTTAATGCAGGACCATGTAGCCCTTGGAATGTGTTTATGTTCCACGATCATTTCTCTCTTTCTGATACCGTACTTGTATGGGCACCAAACACAGGACCAATAATTTAGAATATTTTATATGAATCTACTGTGCTACCAGTTCTAAACTACATTCGTCTGGAGCTCAATCATGCACAAATTTCTTCTTTACGATCATCTGTTATATCATCACAACACTTTCATATCTACCATACACCGATAAGGGGTGCTAACCTCTTCGACATGTCTGCATCTGGAGATGCGCTGTGAGTACGATTGGTGTAGAATAGTCTCCCTGAACACCTGTTACGGATTCAGCTCTCTCTGTTCCTTCACGAGACCTGGGGTTTAATGGGTATAATAACCTCCTACTTCTGGTCAGTTGAAAATTAAATAGAAGACAGTTTGTAGGGAGGGTTGGTCAAAGACAGTGCAAGGAGACCTTTCAATATCCAACTTTATCTAATCAATGCAAGAATAGTCTGTGACCCACATCCACGCAGGGAAAGATAGGCAATCGAAATACTAAATTACGCACTGTGATCAAACTGCTAGAAATATGTAGATAACCTAACTTCATGAGTAGAGATGCTGTCTGGTCTACTTTGTGCAGTACATCTGTTCATCGATAATTCTTGTACATAAGCACCAGTCATCTATCTACATTCGCAATGGTACTCGCAAAGTAGAGGGGGGCAGTTTAGTGATGATGCAGAACCTGGGAAACATGCTACCATGTCACTGGTCCGCGTTGACATTATGGAAAAACTGATAATATTGCTGAAATTGATAGCACCATCAACTGTGGTGCTTATTACAGTGCATCGGTGGCATCTTTTCCATCTACTGGTACATGGTTGATTACCACATAATGATTGACCGACTCCACCTGTTTGAGAGGGAGAGAGTCTTTATGAGAGCAACACGTTCCAGGGATGACCAGCACCGATTCCTTATATTGCAGCTATGTACGTGATATCTGTTTCAATCATACTGGAACACCAAGACGTCTGCTACCCCCATCACTATTGAAGGTGAGATTAAATGTACAGGTCATCACCTCTGTATAGCTGTTTGGAAACGCTCCACAATGCCGCAAACTCTTCCAGTTTCCACATGTTGTGATGTTTTTCACATTTTGGTCAGTAAGAAACACCGCCTCTCTCTTATTTCAACCATCCTGTGTGCTGTGAGAACAGCATCATAGTTTACACCATGCAATGTCCAGCATTCTGTGAGAGCCAATGGATCGAAATGTGTTTATGTCAGTTTAACACCTGACACAGACCTTGAAGTCATGGTGGATAAAAAAAAAAAAGGTATGGCGGTGTACAAAGCTGCAGACATATACTACTTCGATGTGTTACAGCGGAAAGCAACATATCAAACAAAGGCCCAATGACACTCTATTTTAATTGATAGTCTGTGGGATATGGTGGTCCTACAGTGCAGGTCCTGAAGCGACTTCGATCACTGGTTACCTGCTCTAGTCGAGCAGTACCTGTATATTTTCAGTAGGATCTCCACATAGCACACAGACGGTACTTGTTTTTGACATATCGGAAGAGAGGAACACAGTAACACCTTATCAAATTCTCTATTGGGTGAGAGTGAAGATTTTATAGCTCATAGTTTCTTTCTATTGGATGGTACAAAATAACGAAGATAGAGATAATGTTTTGGTGACAGATAGAAATGCACCCTGAGGGATACTGTGCGCTAAGTCCGCCGCTGGCGGCCGGAATGGCCGTGCGGTTCTAGGCGCTACAGTCTGGAGCCGAGAGACCGCTACGGTCGCAAGTTAGAATCCTGTCTCGGGCATGGATGTGTGTGTGATGTCCTTAGAACTAATTAAACCTAACTAACCTAAGTTCTAGGCGACTGATGAGCTCAGAAGTTAAGTCGCATAGTGCTCAGAGCCATTTGAACCATTTCTAGTTTGAAAACATCCCTCAAAGCTGTAGCAAAATCATTGTCCATCTTCTAGTTGACATATTATGTGGAGTCTACCTAACTTTCCTCATAAACACTACTGTAACTGCTGGTACTGTCTTTCCTACTAGCTTGTGTCGCAGGAGAAAGCTTTGTTTGGCACTGGCTTTACACATTGCACACGGTTAGCAGAGCTAAGACAAAATGTTCCCATTTCCACCAGACGGTAAAAAGATCGTCCCGTTGCATTAACTCAGCTCTCCGTGTTTGTCTCTCCAACTTCGGCTCAGTTACGACTCAAACTGTGATGACCACATGGAAAAGGCTGCAGTGAGATCGTGGCAGAGACCGAGGGAGAGTTACAAGGTGCCGAGGGACTGATTAAAATCACGATGGAGTTTTGCCGTACAGGGTCCTTAGCAGACAGGATCGAAAGAGGTAACTAGTTTTGAGATAGGAGAGTGCCGTGTATATAATCTACCAGTGGCAGTAATCATTAAAATGTAAATCTCATGTAACTATGGCCTCCCGTCGGGTAGAGTGTTCGCCGGGTGCAAGTCTTTCTACATCTACATTCATACTCCGCAAGCCACCTGACGGTGTGTGGAGGAGGGTACCCTGAGTACCTCTATCGGTTCTCCCTTCTACTCCAGTCTTGTATTGTTCGTAGAAAGATGTATTGTCGGTATGCTTCTGTGGGGGTTCTAATCTCTCTGATTTTATCCTCATGGTCTCTTCGCGAGATATACGTAGGAGGGAGCAATATACTGCTTGACTCTTCGGTGAAGGTATGTTCTCGAAACTTTAACAAAAGCCCGTACCGAGCTACTGAGCGTCTCTCCTGCAGAGTCTTTCACTGGAGTTTATCTATCATCCCGTAACGCTTTCGCGAATACTAAATGATCCTGTAACGAAGCGCGCTGCTCTCCTTTGGATCTTCTCTGTCTCTTCTATCAAACCTATCTGGTGCGGATCCCACACTGCTGAGCAGTATTCAAGCAGTGGGTGAACAAGCGTACTGCAGCCTACTTCCTTTGTTTTCGGATTGCATTTCCTTGGGATTCTTCCAACGTATCTCAGTCTGGCATCTGCTTTACCGACGATCAACTTCATATGATCATTCCATTTTAAATCATACCTAATGCGTACTCCCAGATAATTTATGCAATTAACAGCTTCCAGTTGCTGACCTATTTTGTAGATAAATAAGGGATCTATCTTTCTATGTATTCGCAGCACATTACACTTTTCTACATTGAGATTCAATTGCCATTCCTTGCACCATGCGTCAATTCGCTGCAGATCCTCCTGCATTTCAGTACAATTTTCCATTGTTGCAACCTCTCGATACACCACAGTATCACCTGCAAAAAGCCTCAGTGAACTTCCGATGTCATCCACCAGGTCATTTATTGTGAAAAGCAACGGTCCTATGACACTCCCCTGCGGCACACCTGAAATCACTCTTACTTCGGAACACTTCTCTCCATTGAGAATGACATGTTGCGTTCTGTTATCTAGGAACTCCTCAATCGAATCACACAATTGGTCTGATAGTCCGTATGCTCTTACTTTGTTCGTTAAACGACTGTGGGGAACTGTGTCAAACGCCTTGCGGAAGTCAAGAAACAGGGCATCTACCTGTGAACCAGTGTCTGTGGCCCTCTGAGTCTCGTGGACGAATAGCGCGAGCTGGGTTTCAAACGACCGTCTTTTTCGAAACCCATGCTGATTCCCACAGAGTAGATTTCTAGTCTCCAGAAAATACATTGTACTCGAACATAATACGTGTTCCAATATTCTACAACTGATCGACGTTATAGATATAGGTCTATAGTTCTGCACATCTGTTCGATGTCCCTTCTTGAAAACGGGGAGGACCTGTGCCCTTTTCCAATCCTTTGGAACGCTTCGCTCTTCTAGAGACCTACGGTACACTGCTGCAAGAAGGGGGGAAAGTTCCTTCGCGTACTCTGTGTAAAATCAAACTGGTATCCCATCAGGTCCAGCGGCCTTTCCCCTTTTGAGCAATTTTGTTTCTCTATCCCTCTGTCGTCTATTTCGATATCTACCATTTTGTCAACTGTGCGACAATCTAGAGAAGGAAGTACAGTGCAGTCTTCCTCTGTGAAACAGCTTTGGAAGAAGACATTTAGTATTTCGGCCTTTAGTCTGTCATCCTCTGTTTCAGTACCATTTTGGTCACAGAGTGTCTGGACATTTTGTTTTGATCCACCTACCGCTTTGACATAGGACCAACATTTCTTAGGATTTCTGCCAAGTCAGTACATAGAACTTTACTTTCGAATTCATTGAACGCCTCTCGCATAGCCCTCCTCACACTACCTTTCGCTTCTCGTAATTTTTGTTTGTCTGCAAGGCTTTGGCTATGTTTATGTTTGCTGTGAAGTTCCCTTTGCTTCCGCAGCAGTTTTCTAACTCGGTTGTTGTACCACGGTGGCTCTTTTCCATCGCTTACGATCTTGCTTGGCACATACTCATCTAACGCATAGTGTACGATGGTTTTGATCTTTCTCCACTGATTCTCAACACTATCTGTATTTGAGACAAAACTTTTATGTTGAGCCATCAGGTACTTTGCAATCTGCTTTTCATCACTTTTGCTAAACAGAAAAATCTTCCTACCTTTTTTAATACTTCTACACTCCTGGAAATTGAAATAAGAACACCGTGAATTCATTGGCCCAGGAAGGGGAAACTTTATTGACACATTCCTGGGGTCAGATACATCACATGATCACACTGACAGAACCATAGGCACATAGACACAGGCAACAGAGCATGCACAATGTCGGCACTAGTACAGTGTATATCCGCCTTTCGCAGCAATGCAGGCTGCTATTCTCACATGGAGACGATCGTAGAGATGCTGGATGTAGTCCTGTGGAACGGTTTGCCATGCCATTTCCACCTGGCCCCTCAGTTGGACCAGCGTTCGTGCTGGACGTGCAGACCGAGTGAGACGACGCTTCATCCAGTCCCAAACATGCTCAATGGGGGACAGATCCGGAGATCTTGCTGGCCAGGGTAGTTGACTTACACCTTCTAGAGCACGTTGCGTGGCACGGGATACATGCGGACGTGCATTCTCCTGTTGGAACAGCAAGTTCCCTTGCCGGTCTAGGAATGGTAGAACGATGGGTTCGATGACGGTTTGGATGTACCGTGCACTATTCAGTGTCCCCTCGACGATCACCAGAGGTGTACAGCCAGTGTAGGAGATCGCTCCCCACACCATGATGCCGGGTGTTGGCCTTGTGTGCCTCGGTCGTATGCAGTCCTGGTTGTGGCGCTCACCTGCACGGCGCCAAACACGCATACGACCATCATTGGCACCAAGGCATAAGCGACTCTCATCGCTGAAGACGACACGTCTCCATTCGTCCCTCCATTCACCCCTGTCGCGACACCACTGGAGGCGGGCTGCACGATGTTGGGGCGTGAGCGGATGACGGCCTAACGGTGTGCGGGACCGTAGCCCAGCTTCATGGAGACTGTTGCGAATGGTCCTCGCCGATACCCCAGGAGCAACAGTGTCCCTAATTTGCTGGGAAGTCGCGGTGCGGTCCCCTACGGCACTGTGTAGGATCCTACGGTCTTGGCGTGCATCCGTGCGTCGCTGCGGTCCGGTCCCAGATCGAAGGGCACGTGCACCTTCCGCCGACCACTGGCGACAACATCGATGTACTGTGGAGACCTCACGCCCCACGTGTTGAGCAATTCGGCGGTACGTCCACCCGGCCTCCCGCATGCCCACTATACGCCCTCGCTCAAAGTCCGTCAACTGCACATACGGTTCACGTCCACGCTGTCGCGGCATGCTATCAGTGTTAAAGACTGCGCTGGAGCTCCGTATGCCACGGCAAACTGGCTGACACTGACGGCGGCGGTGCACAAATGCTGCGCAGCTAGCGCCATTTGACGGCCAACACCGCGGTTCCTGGTGTGTCCGCTGTGCCGTGCGTGTGATCATTGCTTGTACAGCCCTCTCGCAGTGTTCGGAGCAAGTATGGTGGGTCTGACACACCGGTGTCAATGTGTTCTTTTTTCCATTTCCAGGAGTGTATTTACGGCTGAAATCATCGATGCAGTAACCGCTTTATATCGCTGATTCCCTGTTCTGCATTAACTGATTCAAATAGTTTGGGTCTGTTTGTCACCAGAAGGTCTAATATGTTATCGCCACGAGTCGGTTCTCTGTTTAACTGCTCAAGGTAGTTTTCAGATAAAGCACTTAAAAAAATTTCACTGGATTCTTTGTCCCTGCCACCCGTTATGAACGTTTGAGTCACCCAGTCTGTATCCGGCAAGTTAAAATCTCCACCGAGAACTATAACATGGTGGGGAAATGTACTCGAAAAGTTTTCCAAATTATTCTTCAGGTGCTGAGCCACATCAGCTGCTGAGCCCGGGGTCCTATAGAGACATCCAATTACAATGTCTGAGCCTGCTTTAACCTTGACCTTCACCCAAATCATTTGACAATTCGGATCTCCGTCAACTTCCTTCGATACTATTGCACTTCTTATCGCTATAAACACGCCTCCCCCTTCACTGTCCAGCCTGTCTCTGCGGTATACATTCCAATCTGAGTTTAGGATTTCATTACTGTTTACGTCTGGTTTCAGCCAACTTTCTGTCCCTAGTACTATATGGGCGCTGTGACTGTTTATTAATGAGAGCAGTTCTGGGACCTTACTATAGACGTTCCTGCAGTTTACTATTAGCACATTAATATTGTTATTCCCTGTTGCATTTTGGCTACTCCTACCTTGCCGCGTCTCAGGAGGCGTCTTGTCGGGCCTAGGGAGGGAATTCTCTAACCTAAAAACCCCCGTGTGCACTCCACACGTACTCCGCTACCCTTGTAGCCGCATCCGGCCATGGTTTAAGCCTTCCACTCGGCTCCAAACCAGAGGACCGCGATCGGTTCTGGGAACGATACTACAAATAGTTAGCTCAGATTCCACCCCGCAAGCGAGGCTTTCCACCTTCACCAATTCCGCCAACCGCCTGTACGAACTGAGGATGACCTCTGAACCCAGACGGCAGGAGTCATTCGTGCCGACATGAGCAACAATTTGCAGTCAGGTGCACCCAGAGCTCTCTATCGCCGCCGGTAGGCCTCCTTCACATCTCGGATGAGACCCCCCAGCAAGCAGACAGAGTGAACACTGGCCTTCTTCCCCGACCTTTCCCCTATTTCCCTAAGGGGCTCCATCACCCTCCTAACGTTGGAGCTCCCAATAACTAATAAACCCCTCCCCCCGTGTGCCTGCTCGGACCTTGCTGAAGGAGCAGCCACAAGTCCACTCACAGACAGAGCGGGCGATGCCACACGGCCAGCCTCCACATTGACCCTCCGCCTCGTGCGCCGCGAACGCCACTGAACCCGCCACTCCCCTTGCAGAGAGGGTGGCCCAACCGCGCCCGGTAGCCGCGAAGGTATCTCGACAGAAGGGACAGTGGGTGAAGCATGTAACACCTGGGGTGTACCTTGCGACGCACCAGACTCCCTACTGCCGCTACACTCCGAGGCAGCAGCCTGAAGACGGATGACCGCGGCCATCAACACGCTCAGCTGTTCGTGAAGAGTGGCCAGCTCCTCGTGCGTCCGTACACAGCAGTCACACATCCTATCCATCCTAAGGAATTAATTTACTGAAGAGACTTAATCAACTTTTAACTACTGATAATTCACTAAAGGCGGCTGATTATTGACTAAACTGTGATTGCTAGCCACTTCTTGTAGAAAACAATGAAAATAGCACTACCGGTCTCTGGACTGTATTGAAAACAATCACTAGCACTACTGGCACTATGGCTGACTAAAGGGACTCTCTCTGACTGTTTTCAAAACTAAGAGGAAATTTATGGAACACTATTAATAGCAATCGACAATTAAAGCTTCCTAAAAGCAAAAACACACGGAAAAAGAAGTGACAAGTAAGAAAAATACAGTTAATACTTACATAACGTAGCTCGCTGCACAGCAGACGTGAAGAAGACGGCGGTTAGGATGTCATTTTCGGTTTGACGCCACTTCGACGAGTTGCGCGTCGATGGGGGATGAAATGATGATGGTTAGAACAACACAACATCCAGTCCCTGAGCGGAAAAAATCTCCAGTCCTGCCGGGAATCGAACCCAGTCCCTTAGTATTGACATTCTGTCGAGCTGACCACTCAGCTACCGGGACCCGACGCTGTAATCATTAAGACAACGCGATAGGATGCACCCAAAATATGTGGCTGAATGGTACTAAATTCCAGACAGCATTTCTGGCTGAAAGCTTGACACTAAAGACCTGAGAAGTCATGGGATTTTATACATATTTTATGAGGTCCATCTAGTGATGCATTTTTAAGTGATTGCTCATCTAACACACCATCCACTGTATGCGATCATTCTCAATCAACCATCAACCTCCCCTATAACCACGTGGACATGTCGCAGAACCTCTGTTACACTGTCTACATACTATCGATATAGAAGACGCTACAAATACTGTTTGTTAGTGTGACAAATACGTAGCAGCTGCAAGAAGCAGTCCCAAATATTGGACTAGTACCATGTTTCTTAGCTGCATCACTTTCTAAATTCGGTGATAGTGTTGATTTTATTACGGGCTTACATCGCTAGCAATGTGCACCTACACTTTCGGTCTGTTAATACAGAAACCGCAATCACTATCCACGTTCAATATCTTGGTATTTGTGCGGAAGACTACTTCATTCAGAAGCACTAGCATACTTCGATTTATAAGGAAGGTATACTTTTCAGCATGGATATCGTTGTTGATACTTGGGTGTCTGTAGAACGAAGACCGATATTTATGCGGGGTTACAATAACACGGTCTTTGCGATCGTATTTTTAATATCTGGTCGCTCATAAGACGATTATGTCTCTCTTCCTAAGACACACATGCAAGGTAAACAAATGAGGCATGTCGATCCATCGCGGTTTTCCACTGAATATTGCTTGGAGCCACCAGCATTCAGTTACTGGCGAAGTATTGTACTTAGTTGGCGGTATGAATGGCATGCTTATAAAGCTTGTTTTGGGGGTGTGAAGTGACTGTGGTTATTGTTTCAACATGTACAAAGAAAACGGCTGTGTCCAGTCATAAGGGAGATATTGGTTTGACATGGGGGACTGCAGTTTCAAGGCATCGATAGCCATAAGGAGATGCCCAGTCATAAGAGGGTTATTGATATTTCCAGAGCCACAGTCTTCAGGAGGAGGTGTTTCTGTTACTTCGATCTCTGTTTAATGTTATCAGGTTGGGGCTGCAATCGAACTATGTGATTGTAATTACAGTGGTAGATACGTCGCTGGTTTCCTAGGACGACAAAATTCGTCATGAGGAGCACGTGGCAGAGATAGACTGTGGCCAGAACAAATGGGTTTGTTGGCTAAAAGCTCTTGCGAGTGGTAGAGACAAAGAAAAGTTCAGGCCAGCGGACTAGTGGTTTTTTGCGCTCAGCTGCAGGACAACTCCCGGCGATTATGCACTCTGGATAGCTGAATAGCGAACTGATACTCAGTACGAGTTGAGCTGTCTTTTCGATCGTGTGTGTTGCATGTATTCTCCATGGACAATTGAGCAATTCAGTATTGATCACTGCCAAGTGTTGGTCCTGAACGCATTGATGAAATCCGAAGTCCTACCACTTCAATTATCCCTGGACGCCGCCCATGGCTTGGATGGTGCATTCTGGTATACACGCACATCCATGGCTGCTACAGTTTTCTCTGGCCTCTGAGCGTTGGCAATGGCGGTGTACGAGGGGACAGGTGCGCTGTGTGTGGACGATCAGGAGGTGGTTTAAGTGTGTCAGGTTTAGTGCTTCTCAATACATCACAGTGATCTCTGTCTTTCAATGGTATTTGCTGTTGTCTCTATCATATCAGGCAGTAGACCCTTCCTGCTCATTCTCCTCCATCTCCATCTCATTGTAGCACCAGTACAAACCCTCCACAGATAGTTTATAGACATAGCGTGCAACTGAACTGAACTTCGAAATTTTCAGTTACCTTCAACTTAATGGACTTTCTACCAAATGACGTAACTGTACTAGTATCGACCGATAGGAGGCAAGTGAAAAAAATAACAGTAGGGTTTGCATACTGGGAGGTTGTAAAAATGGCTGTGAGCACTATGGGACTTAACAGCTCAGGACATCAGTCCCCTAGAACTTAGAACTACTTAAACCTAACTAACCTAAGGACATCACACACAACCATGCTCGAGGCAGAATTCGAACCTGCCACCGCAGCAGTCGCGCGGATCCAGACTGAAGCGCCTAGAGACGCTCGGTCACTCCGGCCGGCTGGGAGGTTGTAGGATAACATCCCATCAAATATTCCAGTTCTATTATCCACCAATAGGAAGCAAGGAAAAACTGTCCACAAAAAGGGTATCGATGTAATTAATTACTCAGTCAGTCAGATAGAGTGCGGGAATATTTCCAAGACATGCACACCTGGGGTTTACTAGGTAAATGCTGCTTTGTTTGTGTTTTTAACCAACCATGACCAACGGTGCGTACAGTCCTGGCAGTGTCACACTACATGACGTGACTGCTTGAGAGAGAGAGAGAGAGAGAGAGAGAGAGAGAGAGAGAGAGAGAGAGCATGTGCTTCAACAGGAATTTCTCAGGTATCAAATATCGAAACTTTGCCACCAGCTGAAGCTTTTGTTTAGGGATTAGTGCAACTTCCGCTCTGCCAGTAGCCAGTCATGGACCTGAGTGGGAGTAGTGCAGCCTCCGCATGAAGAAATAGGCGAAATGGCCAGCCTCGCGAACTGGTTGGAGGTGTGGTCGCACAGTGCTATGAGGTTGGTGAAAAGGATTTCCAACAGTGTAATAACGCTTGGTCAGTTATGTTGATGCCATTCCTTGCAAAATTGGGATAAAAAAGCGCCACAGTTGTTTAAATATTCCGAACTACATTGTCACCATCAAAATGTTCCAGGCTCTCGTAAACGACGCCGAAAAATATTTACAGAAATTCTAAATAATTCTAATAATTCTAATATTTCAAATATTTCCCCCTATGAGTGAATGTAACTTGGTTCAAGAATCATGAAAGAAGGTTGTATACATGGAAGAAGCTTAGAGATACTAGAAGGTATCAGATAGATTATATAATGGTAAGACAGAGATTTAGGAACCAGGTTTTAAATTTTAATGACAAAAAAAGGTTCAAATGGCTCTGAGCACAATGGGACTTAAAATCTGAGGTCATCAGTCCCCTAGAAATCCGAAGTAAATAAACCTAACTAACCTAAGGACATCACACACATCCATGCCCGAGCCAGGATTCGAACCTGCGACAGTAGCGGTCGCGTGGTTCCAGACTGTAGCACCTAGAACCGCTCGGCCACTCAGGCCGGCAAATTGTAAGGCATTTTCAAGGGTAGATGTGGACTCTGACCACAATCTATTGGTTATGAATTGTAGATTAAAACTGAAGAAACTGCGAAAAGGGGGAATTTAAGGAGATGGGGCCTGGATAAACTGACTAAACCAGAGATTGTACAGAGTTTTAGGGAGAGCATAAGGGCACAATTGACAAGAATGGGGGAAAGAAATAAAGCAGAAGAAGAATGGGTAGCACTGAGTTATGAAGTAGTGAAGGCAGCAGAGGATCAGGTAGGTAAAAAGACGAGAGCTGCTAGAAATCTATGGGTAACAGAAGAAATATTGAATTTAATTGATGAAAGCATAAAATATAAAAATGCAGTAAATGAAGCGGGCAAAAAGGAATAGAAACGTCTCAAAAATGAGATCGGCAGGAAGTGCAAAATGGCTAAGCAGGGATGGCTAGACGACAAATGTAAGAATGTAGAGGGCTTATCTCACTAGGGGTAAGATAGATACTGCCTACAGGAAGAAAGGAGAAAGGAGAACCACTTGCATGAATATCAAGAGCTCTGATGGAAACCCAGTTCTAAGCAAAGAAGGGAAAGCAGAAAGGTTGAAGGAGTATATAGAGGGTCTATACAAGGGCAATGTAATTGAGGACAATATTATGGAAATGAAAGAGGATGTAGATGAAGATGAAATGGGAGATATGATACTGCATGAAGAGTTTGAAAGAGCACTGAAAGACCTGAGTCGAAACAAAGCCCTGGGAGTGGACAACATTCCATTAGAACTACTGACAGCCTTGGGAGAGCCAGTCCTGACCAAACCCTACCATCTGGTCAGTAAGATATATGAGACAGGCGAAATACCCTCATACTTCAAGAAGAATATAATAATTCCAATTCCAAATGAAGCAAGTGTTGACAGATGTGAAAATTACCGAACTATCAGTTTAATAAGTCACGGCTGTAAAATACTAGCACGAATGCTTAACAGACGAATGGAAAAACTGGTAGAAGCCGAACTCAAGAAACATCAGTTTGGATTCCGTAGAAATGCTGTAACACGTGAGGCAATACTGACCCTACGGCTTATCTTAGAAGAAAGATTAAGGAAAGGCAAACCTACATTCCTAGCATTTGTAGACTTAGAGAAAGCTTTTGACAGTGTTGACTGGAATACTCTCTTTCAAATTCTGAAGGTGGCAGGGGTAAAATACAGGGATCGAAAGTCTATTTTCAATTTTAACAGAAACCAGATGGCAGTTATAAGAGTCAAGGGGCACGAAAGGGAAGCAGTGGTTGGAAAGGGATTGAGACGGGATTGTAGCCTCTCCCCGATGCTGTTGAATCTATATATTGAGCAAGTAGTAAAGAAAACAAAATATAAATTCTGAGTAGGTATTAAAATTCATGGAGAAGAAATAAAAACTTTGACAGAGTTACAATGTCATTTGCGAACCTCAGAGACAGCAAAGGACTTGGAAGAGCAGTTGAACGGAATGGACAGTGTCTTGAAAGGAGGATATAAGATGAACATCAACAAAAGCAAAACGAGGATAGTGGAACTTAGTCGAATTGAGGCCTGTGATGCTGAGGGAATTGGATTAGGAAATGAGACGTTTAATGTAGTAAAGGAGTTTTGCTATTTGGGGAAAAAAATAACTGATGATATTCTAAGTAGAGAGGATATAAAATGTAGACCGAGAATGGCAAGGAAAGCGTTTCTGAAAAAGAGAAATTTGTTAACACCGAGTATAGATTGAGAAGTATTTGTATGGAGGACGTGGACGATAAATAGTTTGGACAAGAAGAGAATAGAAGCTTTCGCAATGTGGTGCTATACAAAGATGCTGAAGATTAGTTGGGTGGATCACATATCTAATGAGAATGTATTGAATAGAATTGGGGAGAAGAGGAGTTTGTGGCACAACTTGACTAGAAGTAGGAATAGGTTGGTAGGACATGTTCTGAGGCATCAAGGGATCACCAATTTAGTACTGGAGGGCAGTGTGGAGGGTAAAAATCGTAGAGGGAGACCAAGAGATGACTACACTAAGCAAATCCAGAAGGATGTAGTTTGGGGTAGGTGCTGGGAGATGAAGCAGCTTGCACAGGATAGAGTAGCATGGAGAGCTGCATCAAACCAGTCTCAGGACTGAAGACCAAAACAACAACAACAACAACGTGAGTGATTACAATGACTACTATTAACCCGCTGACCTACATTTTGTATAGACCCTCTACATACTCCTTCGACCTCCCACCTTTCCCATCTTTGCTGAAGACTGGTTCTCCATCTGAGATCTTTATATTCGTACAGCTGCTTCTCTTTTTTTCTCGAATACCTCCTTAACTTTCCTGTAGCCTAATTCACAGAACAATTTCGGTCGAGTGGTAAAAAATGAAACAAATGCCTGAAATGGCATCGGCTTTTATTGAAATGGAAAAAGACAGTAAAACTGGGCAACAGACGGGCAACTTTGCAAACTGTCAGCGTGGCGGGTGCGAGGTAGGGCGATGTTACTAAATCGCATCGTCCCATGTCTGGCTAATAAACACTCTCCGAAAGGTACGACTTTTATCCAGGACGGCGCCCCACTCCGCACTGCTACACGTGTGCAAGATGTCTCGCGCACATTATTTAGTGAGGATCACGAGCTGAGCAGCCACTCCCGGCTCCCCAGACCTCAGTACGTGTGATTATTGGCTGTGGGCTTAGCTGAAGTCTCAAGTCACCCGCGATCGTCCGACCGCATTAACGATGCTAAAAGACAACACTCGACGGCAGTTTTTCACCATACCAACTGGTAAGTTGTACAGAGCATTTCACAACGTTGTCGCCTGACTACAGGCACTGTGGGTGAATGACGGCTCACATACTGAGCATTTGTTATAAGTAACATCTTCAAAACTCCATTGCTATGCAAAATATTGCTTTTGTATCATATAAAGAGCCATCTGTTGGTGTACATCTGCATCTACATCTACATGGATACTCTGCAAATTACATTCAAGTGCCTGGCAGAGGGTTCATAGAAACACCTTCACAATTCTCTATTATTCCAATTTCGTATAGCGCGGGGAAAGAATGAAAACCTGTATCTTTCCGTACGAGCTCTGATTTCCCTTATTTTATGGTGATGATCGTGCCTCCCTATATAGTTCGGTGTCAACAAAACATTTTCGCACCCGGAGGAGAAAGTTGGTGATTGGAATTTCGTGAGAAGATTCCGTCAGAACGAAAAACGCCTTAAATGATGCCCAACACACTTCCGGTATCATTTCGGTGACACTCTCTCCCATATTTCGCTATAAAACAAAATGTGCTGCCTTTCTTGGAGCTTTTTCGATGTACTCCGTCAGTCCTATCGGGTAAGCATCCCATACCGCGCAGCAGTATTCTAAAAGAGGACGGACAAGTGTACTGTAGGCAGTCTCCTTAGAAAATGTAACCGACCTACTAAGTGTCCTGAAAATAAAACGCAGCCTTTGGTGAGCCTTTCCCACATCATTTTCTATGTGTTCTGTCCAATTTAACTTGTTCGTAATTGTAATACCTAGATATATAGTTGAATTTACGGCTTTTCGATTAGACCTATTTATCGTGTAACCGAAGTTTAAAGAGTTCCTTTTAGTACTCTTGAGGATGATCTCACACTTTTCGTTATTTAGGGTCAGCTGCCACTTTTCGCACAATCAGATATCTTTTCTAAATCATTTTGCAGTTTATTTTGATCTTTTGATCCAGGCGCGCAGTCCGGAACCGTGCGACTGCTACTGTTGCAGGTTCGAATCCTGCCTCGGGCATGGATGTGTGTGATGTCCTTAGGTTAGTTAGGTTTAAGTAGTTCTAAGTTCTAGGGGACTAATGACCACAGCAGTTGAGTCCCATAGTGCTCAGAGCAATTTGAATGTGATCTTTTGATAACTTTATTAGTCGATAAACGGAAGCGTCATCTGCAAACAACCAAAGACGGCTGCTCAGATTGTCTCCCAAATCGTTTATATGGATAAGGAACAGAAAAGGGCCTATAGCACTACCTTGGGGAACGCCGGAAATCACTTCTGCTTTACTAGATGACATTCCGTCAGTTACTAAGAATTGTGACCTTCGTGACAGGAAATGGCCAATCCAGTCACAAAACTGAGACGATATTCCATAAGCACGCATTTTCACTACGAGCCGCTTGTGCGGTACAGTGTCAAAGGCCTTCCGGAAATACGGAATCGATCTCAAATCCCTTGTCAATAGCACTCAACAAGAGCTAGTTGTGTTTCACAGGAACGATCTTTACTAAACCCATGTTGACTGCGTGTCAATAGACCGTTTCCTTCGAGGTAATTCGTAATGTTCGAACACAATATATGTTCTAAAGTCCTGCTGCATATCGACGTTAACGATATGGTCCTGCAATTTAGTGGATTACTCCTACTACCTTTCTTGTATATTGGTGTGACCTGCGCAACCTTCCAGTCTTGGGAGTACAGATCTCACGTTGAGCGGACGGTTGTATATGATTGTTAAGCATGGAGCTAACGCATCAGCATACTCGGAAAGGAACCTAATTTTTATACAGTCTGGGGCAGAAGACTTGCTTTTATTAAGTGATTTGAGTTGCTTCACTACTCCAAGGATATTTACTTCTACGTTGCTCTCGTTGGCAGCTGTTCTCGATTCGAATTCTGGAACATTTACTACTTCTTCTTTTGTGAAGGCATTTCGGAAGGCTGCGTTAAGTAACTCTACTTCGGTAGCTCTGTCTTCGATAGTATCTCCAGTGTTATAGCGCAGAGGAGGCATTGATTGTAAATTGCCACTAGCATACTTCATATACGACCAGAATATCTTGGATTTGTCTGCCAGGTTTCGAGACAAAGTTTCGTCGTGGAAACTCTTGTAGGCATCTCGCATTGAACTCTGGCTATCCTTTAGAGAAGCCCGGAATTTAGCGCAATCTTAGGGATTTTGCGTCTGTTTAAATTTGGTATGTTTGTTTAGTTGTTTCTGCAACAGTGTTCTAACCCGTTTTGTGTACCACGGAGGATCAGCTCCGCCGTTTGTTAGTTTATTTCGTATAAATCTCTCAATTGCTGCCGATACTATTTTTTGAATGCAAACTACTTCTGGTCTACACTTATATTATTAATTTGGAATGAGTCGAGATTGTCTCTCAGGAAGGCGTCAAGTGAATTTTTATCAACATTTTTGAATAGGTATACTTTTTGTTTGTTTTTAGAGGATTTCGGGATTACAATATACAGTCTCGCTACGACAACCCTGTGTTCACTAATCCCTATAACGGTTTTGATGCTCGTTATTAACTCAGGATTATTTGTCATTTGCACTTTCTTTAGTTTCAGTAAAAACCTAAATTTGGGAAATTTGTGGTAAGTTGCTATGGAACCAAACAGCTGAGACCATCGATCCCTAACTTAAACTGACTTACACTACGGACAAAACACATACCCGTGCCCGAGGAAGGGCTCGAACCTCCGAGGGGAGCCGTGCGAACCGTGGCAAGGCGCCCAAGACAACTCGGCTACCGCGTGCGGCTCTCTCTACCTGCATTATTCCGTGAAATATTGACTTTTGAAATAATACGGACTTTAGCATTTCCCTGCACAATATCAACAGCAAGGCTTCCAAGACACTTCCATGGGGCACAATCTAAGTTACTTTGATACTTAATGATGACTCTTCATCCAAGATTACAAGCTACATTCTCCTTATCAAATATCCTCAACTGACGCAAATTTTCATTGATACGTCATAGTGCCTCACTTTTTATAATAGTATAGCCGTGGTACTGAATCAAATACTTTTCGAAAATCGAAAAATACTGCATTTACCTCCCTTCGTCCATTACTTTTAGCAGTCATCTGATAAAATAGCGAGTTGGGTTTCACGTGATCAATGTTTTCGGAAATCATACAGGTTGCCATGGGGAGGTTATTCTGTCAGAGATACCTCGCTATTTTTTTAATTTAGAGTATATTCGAAGATTCTATAACAAATCGATATCAAGGATACCGGACGGAAGTTTTGAGGATCACGTGTACTGCCCTTCTTGTAAACGGGTGCGATCTGTGATTTCTTCCAACTACTGGGCAGGGCTTTTTGTTCGTGCGATGGATTATAGTTAACAGAACTGCTAACGCAGCCGCAAATACCATGCACCGTGTTAAGGGATCGGCCGAGCCATGGAGCTTCATTCAATTTGAGAGCTTTCAGCTGTTCTCAATGTTCGATGATCTATTGGAATTTGCCGGACGATGTGGCCGAGCGGTTCTAGGCGCTTCAGTCCGGGAATGCGCTGCTGCTACGGTCGCAGGTTCGAATCCTGCCTCGGGCATGGATGTGTGTGATGTCCTTAGGTTAGTTAGGCTTAAGTAGTTCCAGGTCTAGGGGACTGATGACTTCAGATGTTAAGTCCCATAGGGCTCAGAGCAATTTGAACCATCTATTGAAACTGATTAAAGGTAAACACATTATATGAGCAGAAGCGTTCTCTTCTGCAAATGCTTTGCAAAAAAGAGATGACAGTCCTTTTTGAACAGCAATCTGTTGTAGACTAATTATTATTGGTTTTCCCATATTAAGGATACTGCAAATAATTAAACAGTATTTTCACCATATTTATAACGCATCTTCCTAGTCATTCTGGGAGTATGGATATACGTTATAACACACACAAAAACTATAGGCCATGAAAGAATAATGCGAATGAGACGAAAATCCGTCGATGTGTAGTACATATACAGAACAATGTGGATGATTTATCCAACAGAAAGTGCTTCAGAAATCGAGCAAGTAAGTAACGCGTTGATCCACATCTGGTGCTTATTCAGGTATTTATTCGGTTCGGCATTATTAAGTACAGTTGTAGGATGTTCTCCTGAGGTATATCGTGCCAAAATTCTGTCGAACTGACGCGTTAGATCGGCGAAATCCTGACGAAAGATCAGTACCCAAAGACTGGAAAGTTGCACAGGTCACACCAATATTCAAGAAAGGTAGTAGGATAACATTATGAATTACCTCGAAGAAAACGATCTATTGACACACAGTGAACATGGATTTAGTGAAGATCGTTCTTATGTAACATGTGAAGTGTTGACTGCTATTGACAAGTGATTTCAGATCGATTCCGTATTTCTGGATATCCAGAAGGCTTTTGACACTGTACCACATGAGCGGCTTTTAGTGAAATTGCGTGCTTTGGAATATCGTCTCAGTTTTGTGACTGGATTTGTGATTCGCTGTCAGGGAAGTCACAGTTCGTAGCAATCGACGGAAAACCATCGAGTAAAACAGAAGTGACTTCTGGCGTTCCAAAGGTAGTGTTATAGGCCCTTTTCTGTTCCTTATATTTATAAACGATTTGGAAGACAATCTGAGTAGCTGTCATAGATTGTTTGCAGATGACGCTGTCGTTTATCGACTAGTAAAGTCGTGAGAACAGCAAAACAAATTACAACACGATTTAGAAAATATATCTGTATCGTGCGAAAATTGTCAATTGACCCTAAATAACGAAAAGCGTGAGGTCATCCATTTGAGTGCTAAAAGGAATCCGTTAAACTTCGGTTACACGATAAATCAGTCAAATATGAAGGCCGTAGATTCAACTAAATGCCTAGGAATTAGAATTACGAACAACCAAAAATTGGAAGGAACACAAAGAAAATGTTGTGGGGACGGCTAACCAAAGACTCCGTTTTATTGGTAGGACACTTAGAAAATGTAACAGATCTACTAACGAGACTGACTACACTACGTTTGTCCGTCCTCTTTTAGAATACTGCTGCGTGGTGTGGGTTCCTTACCAGATACGACTGACTGAGTACATCGAAAAAGTTCAAAGAAGGGCAGCACGTATTGTATTATCGCGAAATATGGGAGAGAGTGCCACAGAAATGATACAGGATTTGGGCTGGACATCATTAAAAGAAAGCCGTTTTTCGTTCCGACTGAATCTTGTCATGAAATTCACCAACTT
Organism: Schistocerca gregaria; assembly: GCF_023897955.1. Classification (NCBI taxonomy): domain Eukaryota; kingdom Metazoa; phylum Arthropoda; class Insecta; order Orthoptera; family Acrididae; genus Schistocerca; species Schistocerca gregaria. Next base: position 22,260,270 of record NW_026061710.1, read on the forward strand.
TCTCCTCCGAATGCGAAAATATATTGTTGACACTGACTACATAGGGAGAAACGATCACCACGATAAGGTAAATCAGAGCTCGTACGAAAAGATATAAGTGTTCGTTGTTTCCGCGAGGTTTACGAGTTTGGAATAATAGAGGATTGTGAAGGTGGTTCGATGATCCCTCTGCCAGGCACTTCAATGTAATTTGCAGAGTATCCATGCAGATGAGGTGCTGCCCATAATGCTCCGAACGTTCTCAGTTGGAGAGAGACCAGGCGACCTTGCCGGCCCAGGTATGGTTTGGCAAGGACGAAGACAAGCAGTAGAAACTCTCGCCGTGTGCTGACAGGCATTGTCTTTCTGAAGTGTGAGACCAGAATGGCTTCTCATGAAGAACAAAAAAAAAAAAAAAAAAAAAAACAGCACGTGCAATGTCTTGGACGTACCACTGCTGTGCTGTAAGGGTGTCGCGGCTGACAACCAAAGAGGCCTTACTGTGAAAAGTTATGGCACCCCGGAGCATGACTCCTGGTTGTCGGGTCGTATGGTGGTATACCACCACTGTCCATGAGGTTTCCACAAACGCCTTCGGCCTGGAATCTCATTGGCTGGGGTAGAGCTGTCTTCATTCTTGAGTCCGGCTTCGAACTGAGCGAAAGTGCGTCTGGAGGCGCCCTGGACAGCAGTGGGATACCTACTTGACTCTTCCAAATTGGACTGTAGAGTGTAACGTGGTTACCGGTTCCAGGGTCTGCTTCGAATCGACGTTTAACGTGATCCAGTAACAAGTTTTTGAGGTAATATTATTTTGTTTCCATCGGGATGCTTACTATCGCTGAGCACCCATGCCGCTCACCATTGGAATGCTTGATTTCGTTGAGTATCCATGGCAGGTGAGCCTGTCATTATCACCTTGTGGGCATTTTAACTTATTAGAGTGGTTGTGGTTTGTGTTCCGCGTAGCGGCCAGCGTGAGATTTACAGCGGTTGGGCGGAAACGCACATCTAAATCGGTCGAGGGAGGCGACCGAAGTGAAGCATTCAGCTTCAAATGGTTCAAATGGCTCTGAGCACTATGGGACTTAACATCTGAGGTCATCAGTGCCCTAGAACTCAGAACTCAGGATTGGAACCTGCGATAGTAGCGATCGCACGGTTCCAGATTGAAGCGCCTAGAACCGCTCGGCCACAACGCCCGGCGAAGCATTCACGTGGTTTCTGAGAGAACTAAGTGTTCTACATCCCACAGTACACTGAGGTATCTGCCAACCACAATCACTCACCTCGGGCCACCACAGTACTGATGAAACACGTTGAAGACTCTATCACCACTAAATTGCATCATAAGTGATACAATCACAGCCACCCCGTAGGAAACAGAAAACTACGTTACCATACAAGTAGCTTATTTGCTAGAAATGTCTTTTATTTGCCCCGTACACATTTACAACACACTCAAGCAATGTCTGATGATCAGTATGTACCTTTTGAACAGAAAGGTTTTCATTCACATCGTAAATACTTTGTGTCTTAAATGCAAAAACAGGCACAGTGGATATTCGTCGATTACAGCGCCATCTACCGCGATTGGGAAACAAGAAACAATGGTTTGGGTAGGCCGTAGGAATGTTTCTTTTTTCTTTTCTTTTCTTTTCTTTCTTTTACTTACACACTTTCCTGCATGACGGACTGCCACCGACTCCTTGTTATGTTCGTAGCTATCGCGTGGTCTCACGCTGTTAGTAAGATAGTAAGGGACTTCTGTCTTGGTGCGTGATAGTGGATAAGTGTGGCGAACAGAAATTCGCGAAATACTGAGCAACAAATACTCTTAGGAAGAGCTACATACTCTGTGATTTACGAACTTTACCGTACATATGAAAATGCGTTTATTGTTTCATTTGACGGACGCCATACGATGCTTGCCCAGTTTCGTTATTCAAACTTTAATAAATATATCAGTTTTTAATGTCCCAGTGCGTTTTCGTTAATTGCAGTTTGCCGACAATCAACAGAGTCCCAAAGAAAAAAAATCCAGATATACTACGAGGTAAAACCACTCGTAACAAACAAATGAGTAACCGAACGATTCTCTACAGTGATTTCGCATAAGCATTTCGCTTATTCTTCATATGTATAATACTTTTCACGATTTTGCGCGTTTCCGTCAGTAACTGCAAATATAGTCTGTAAGAAAATATTATGAAAACAATATATTACATATATGCAATGAAAAGTACATGCCTAATGACATAAGGCAGCTTCCTCGCATTTCGAGCTTCATTTAAATAGCATTATTTTAAAAGAGTATTACTGCTGTTAAATACGTCGCGTAACGCAACGTTAATGCCAGTATAGATGTAACAGGGAGAGGATTGTATAAGCGAGTATATTAAGTAATGCGGTAAAGTTCAAAGGTAATAGAGAATATAGCCTTTTCTGAGAGAACTAAGTGTTCTACATCCCACAGTACACTGAGGTATCTGCCAACCACAATCACTCACCTCGGGCCACCACAGTACTGATGAAACACGTTGAAGACCACTAAATTGCATCATAAGTGATACAATAAAAACATTTTTACATATATGGCAATGCTCTTAAGTCATATACACTGAAGAGCCAAAGAAACTGGGACACCTCCCTAACATCGTGTAAAGCCCCCGTGAGTACACGGAAGTACCGCAACTCGACGTGGCATGGCTCGACTAATGTCTGAGGTTAGAATTACATTAATACCTTCAGCTGCTGATGGGCGTTGATATATATTAACGGGCACAGGTGAAAATGTGTGCCCCGACCAGGACTCGAACCCGGGATCCCTGCTTACATGAAGGACGCTCTATCCCGGTCGGGCACACATTTTCACCAGTCCCCGTTGCTATACGTCAACGCCCGTCAGCAGCTCAAGGTATTAATACAATCGTAATTTCGTTCTAGACGGCCTCAGGTCAGCAATGGTGTCTGTTCTATCGGACGAGACTCGTCCGACCAGGCAACATATTTCCAGTCACCATTAGTCCAATATCGGTGTTGAAGGGCCTAGTGCAGGCGTAAAGCTTTGTGTCGTGCAGTCATCAAGGATACACGAGTGGGCTTTCTGCTCCGAAAGCCCATATCGATGATGTTTCGTTAAATGATTCGGACGCAGCGATGTGGGAGACTTGATATTTTACCGGATTCCTGATATTCACGGTTCACTACACATACATCCTCACTTCGTCGCTACTTTGGAGATGCTGTGTCCCATAGCTCGTGCGCCTACTATAACATCACGTTAAAACTCACTTAAATCTTGATAATCTGTCATTGTAGCAGTAGTAACCGACCTAACAACTGAGCGTGACACCTGTCCTCTTATATTCCCGTGGCCGACCGCAGCGCCGTATTCAGCCTGTATTTGAATACGCATGCCTATACCAGTCTGTTTGGCGCTTCAGTGCATATTATTTAGTATTACCTAAGAGTAATTATTGCTCCATATTTCGCGGATTTTGCCTACTTCACTCAGCCACTACCACGTACCGTGACCAAACTAACATGATAACTGCACTCATGATATCCTTAATGAGATATACGTCTGTGTGCATCTCATATCTAGACCGCTACGCATGGCTGGTCTCATGCCACACATTCTGACTCGGGCAACGAATAACCTGGTGGCTGGGATTTGTTGCAGCTGCAGTGTTCATTCCTTCGTATGGGCCATTACTATGGAGTAACACTTGTAAGCAGCAACAATCTGATGTAATGAAAGTTTACTTTATTACTGGCGCTTCCTGGCAGATTAAAACTGTGTGCCGGACCGAGACTCGAACTCGGGATATTTGCCTCACGGCGTTCTCTGCCGTCTGAGCTACCCAAGAACGACTCACGACCCGTCCTCACAGCTTCAATTGTACCTTCCTAAATTCACCGAAGCTCTTCTGCGAGCGTTGCAGAACTGGCTCTCCTGGAAGAAAGGATTTTGTAGAGACATGGCTTAGCCACAGCCTAGTGGATATTTCCAGATTGATATTGGGTACTTTATTACTGTTTAATTAAACAGCTTCGTTAAACAACGAAAAAGTAACTCACATTATATGAGCTGAATCACTAAGATTAAACTGCGTAATAACAGCAGCGCCGTCATTCACTAATGAACATGAAAAATATCAGTTCTGCAGAAGTATCTAAAGATTCTTACGAAAATTCCAATAGAGTTGCAGATTCTCAAGATAAGAAGGCTACACACAGCCCGCTACACTGGCCATACTAATGTAAAAGTTGATTCCTTATTTCCCTCGCAAAGTCCAAAACATCCCCACCACGCCTGAGGTTTTGCGGACCTCCTACCACGCCGTGCGTCAGCGCCGGCACGGAGACCTGTCTCTGAACTAACAGAGCACTCCATTAATTCGGGCTGAAACACGCCACCACTCTCCAGGACAGGTTCAAGACCCACCCGTGGCTGGCGATAAGTCGCACGGAGACGTGGTGTGGATGTTTTACCAAATAAGCGCGCCTCCACTGACGGAACAGTTTCTGTCAACCTGCAGACTACAGGGCCCCTCATCATACAGGATACTTCCGGTCAGCGTTTGGTGTTAGGAAGCCTTCCAAATTTCGTATATACTCTACACTCGACATTCAAAATTATGTTTGAGAACATTTTTCATATTATCCCCACTATTTGTAGTTAAAGAAAGAAAATGATTACAGTGCTTCAAAAACTAATATTTCCAGTAAACTGAAAAACGTATTGATTTAATTTTACATATTTTAAAAGAAGAAATGTTGAATTTTCTCGCGCAGAGTATGAGAGACTGGAGCGGCTATATGCGCACTGTTTTGACAGACAGGTGGAGCGGAGCTAGATAGGAGCTGGCGTGTATAGCTGGCTGTCTAACGAGCAGGCGATAACCCTGATACTGGCGGAATGTGTGCGCCACTTAGAAAGCGAGTGTCGTAATGACTGCAAGTCTAGTATACAGGCACGTTAATGCAAGTGCTTTTTCCAAGGGAGGGTGGTCTTCCCTGGCCCTCGCGACGTGTGACGGTGCCTCACGCCGCAAATTCTGAGATCGCAAGCTATTAGGATGGTGCATAAGATCGCAGCGTTTTCTTCTGTATATTAATATTGTTATAGGTTTTGGATTTTACAAGGAGTGTTATACGTCATTGGTCCCTTACCTGCATTTGTCTTAGATCCCTCGCCCAGCTCGAAGTTCCAAGCGACTGGAAAAAAAGCGCAGATGACTCCAGTATATAGAGAGGTAAAGAAACGGACCCGTAAAATTAGAGACCAATATCCCAAACTTCTGATTGCTGTACACATTCTCAGTTCGATTATAATAGACTTACGTGAGGCTAAGCAACATACGTCGACGAATCAACATGGCTTTAGGAAGCATCGTAAGTGCGAAATTCAGCTTGCCCTTTCCTCACGTGACATACTGAGAACTATGTATGAAGGGCAACAGGCAGATTCCATATTTCTAGATTTCCGGAAAGAATTTGACATCGTGCCCCATTGCAGATTGTTAAAGAAACTACGAGCATATCTAATAAGTTCACAGATATGTGAATGGCTCGAAAACTTCTTGAAAAATAGTACGCAGTATGTTGTCCTCGATGGTGAGGGTTCATCAGAGACCACGAAATGTGATAGAACGGCTGTTGTTCTTTATACAGGGCGAGGCCCTCTAAATGTTCAATACATTAGCTCCGAGGAACAAATGGCAGTTTACTGAAATGTCCAGTCCTAGTTGCTTTTGGTAAAATATGTCAAAAGCTGGGGATAGTGAATTTTACGGGTAATTAAGGAAAGTATTAAATTGATGGGGGTGTTGAAGTAATGACAATTTAATAATTATACTTTGCTAACTTCCAGCATTCTGAAAGGCATTGTAGTGTCTCGAGAATTTCGGGGTAAATTCTAGAGACCCTCGTATTTCCACCGTCTTGAACACGTGTTATTTTAGAGACGAGTGTGGTAAAGTAGAATGTATCTACTGCACCACAATTATGTGTGTGCAGGACGGACATGTATAGGACGGATGATAGGCGCGGGCAGGTAGTCGCCGATCCTGGCTAACAAGGGGAAGGCCTCAGACACTGCCAACCGATTCGGCTCAAATGTGGCAGGTTGCTTGTGTAGAACCTAAAATGAAATACTCCAAGATCTTTTGGGTCAACACCCCCGCAATTTTGAGAAAATCAACCCTAAAGGTTTTCACGAGCAACGGACTCAGAATTAGAGCGATCGATAGATAATTGTAAATAGAGCATTTTTCATCATCAGGTATGGGGTCCGCAAACGCAAACTTTTCCAAAAATTGAGGAAAGAAACTTTTACAATTGTCGCTCCTGTACCCACATGGTAAACGCTTTTCGCCGACAGCGGCGATAGCGGAACAGCTAAGGTAACTAACTGGCTGGGAATCGGAGAACCCTAGCGGATGTTATTATTTTCGTTTGTATTTTTCCATATCTCAATTGTTAGGGATAGGATGGTTAATAAGGTAAGTAAATTAATAAAGAATGATAATAATAAAGTAGGCAAACTAATTACCCCAACGCCGTTGGTTAGTAAAGTATTAAACTTTTAAGGCTTGTCACATGACCACAACTACGACTAACAAGGGGAGGCCGCCAATTGTGAAATTCAGATTCGATCCCTACTGCGCATAATAAAAGCTCATGGCCAGAGGTGTAATGTGGCAAAGCACCAAGATGCACTTCTCAGCCGTTGTCGAGAAAATCGACAGTTAAAAGAAACCGTTGCGGTGAAATACTCTCTACGATTGATAGTTTTCTACAGCGTCGTGGCGCAACGGTAAACGCTCGGGTTCGTAATCCGAAGGTGGCCGGATCGAACAGCCGGCACGGTAGCTTAACGTGTTCGGTCAGTGTGTTAGCTGCCGTCTGTAATAAAAAAACTGAGTTAATGGATCAACGACTAACTGAAACGGGTGTCTTGCGATGTCCGCCCCGAGCAGATACAATGAACAAAAATGAAATAAAAAAAATAAACAAAATAAAAAAATCAATGGAACGCCTAACCAATTAATTAGCAGCATAAGCAGCGCAGGGTATATGAGCGTTTCGGGAGAGGCGGAAAAATAAAAAAAAAAACCTCGCGCCATGCAACATTTTTTATTATTAGTGTTTTGTAATTCATATATGAATTGCTTACACATATTGGTGAAGGCGGATCGCTGTCCAATTGTACCGCCTCAATTTTTCCGTTTGTTTAACAGGGTGTACCAAAGCTCTCACGTCCGCACTGATTTTCGAAGATGTTATAAGTTGCGCTAGGGACCGCACCTACCTTCTTTCGAAGTTGGCAGGCAACTACGCTGTTATGCGGCGGCTCGTTTCGGCCCATTCAACATCTGTCCTTCGAGTGTAACGAGCGAGTAACGGAGTTTATATTTCATACCTGCCACAGCAAATTTGTGTACGTGGGGTTTGTATTCTAATTCGAACGTTTGATTTATGCTATACGTATTCGTTTCGGAATATCGTTTCTACATCTTCCATTAACTATACTTGGTTAACATTATGAAGACAATTAATAACATTAATGAAATACAACTTTGTTTGCGGAAAACATAATGATGTTCGAAGTTGCCAGTTTTTCCACGACAAACGACTTTCAACAACTTATTATATGCATAATTGTTGCAACTGATTGCTGGGAATTATATATATATATATTGTGTGTATGTACACACATTTGAATTACAAAAAACAAATACTAAAAAAAATGGTTGCATGGCGCGAGATTCGATCCGGCGAACTTCTGAATTACGAACCCGAACCCGAGAGCTTACAGCTGCGCCACGACGCTGTAGAAAACTATCAATCGTAGTGAGTATTTCACCGCAACAGTTTCTTATAACTGTCGATTTTCTCGACAACGTCTGAGAAGTACATCTTGGTGCTTTCCCACATAGCACCTCTGGCCATGAGCTTTTATTATGCGCAGTATGAATTGAATCTGAATTTCACAATTGGCGGCCTCCCCTTGTAAGAGTGCTTCGAATTCCTCACGAGGGATCATAGACAGCCAACCGCGCGACGCTTGTTTACAGCGAGGCTCGGGACAGAATGCACGCGGGGAGAGTTATGTTGTCCCGGTTGCCTGTTCGTCATATCATAGTTGTGAATCTGGAAGAGAGAAGGTGTCCAGCACGAGCCTTATAGACGTAAATCGGAAAGAGTTGTTTTCCGTCATTAGGCTGCCGCGATCCTGGCGGATACAGTAGTGATTTTTCCATCATTAATGTGCCGAATGAAATAAGTTTCGTGAATGAATACAGTGTTATTCTGTAAGTAACATATGACGAGTGCTGTATGTAATTTGTAGAAATTAGCTCGTCTGTTCATGCCGTAGTAACTAGTTATTATTTGTTGTCATATCTTTCAGGTGCATAATCTGAGTAACGGAGGATGTACACCCTTCGACTAGCGTTGTAATATATAGTTGGGAGCCTGTCACAGACGATGGCAAGCGGGAAGTTACTGTCACTGTGTTTTGGTCTGCAAAATACAGATGCATTATCAACGCACTACCGGAAGCAGCCAGGTCTGTTTCTCGGCGTTCCAGGTTGATAGAAAAGGCTATGGTCGAGAGATTTTTGTGGTGACGAACGAAATGACTTTTCTTGATACTGAGGTACTATACGATGAAGACGAAGCAGAAGGTGATTCAGTGGAAGATATCCCGATTAGTGAATCGCTAAATTGTCATAACACTTCAGAAATCTCCACGTCACTGGGAATATGTGCTTCATCCGTTCCCGATGAGTATCACAAACCGGTTACTAAACGACTTAACTACAGCTCTATACCCCTTGAAGTAAAAGTTAAGGCGGTAGCGCTAGCCAGGAATCATCCAAATTTGAACTTACAAACACTGCAAAAGAATGGAGCAACAACAGCCCTGGAACGGAAGAAGGACTTGAAATTGTGGGAAAGTGATATCGTTAAAGGAGGGACAAGTTACGACAAATACCAGGCGATAAATATGTGGACATACGACCGAATTGTCGAATCTTGTTGACGTAACGAGAATGTAACAGCGAGAATACTTCAGGAGTGGGCTGCAGGTGCAGCGCTTCAATATACGGCCAACAAGGATTCTACGTCTGCTGCATCATTATCTTGGGCAAAAAATTTCAGATCGGGGTATAAAATTCGTCAACGGCGCGTCACTAAATACGTCTCTCATAAGGAAGTACAAAATATAGAAGATATACAGAGAGTGGGAGCTCTTTTCAACAGGCAAACGGCGTCACTTATGACCGGTTTTAATAGTGATTACGTGATCAACACCGGTCATACAGGATGCGAGTATTGGGTGAACATTCGACGCACGTTATTGCATAAGGGAGAAAAACGAATCCTTGTCGCAGTTGGTAGTAAAAACCTAGTAACACATTCGTACACGGCGCAACATGCCACTACAGCCTCTGGAAATCTGTTACGTAAGGTTTTCCTGTGTTTACAAGAAACGAATGTTACATTTGGTCCTCAGGTTATAGAAGAGGTAAACCGTTTAACCGACTCGTTGAAAAATTTCTACATTACCTTCTCCAAACTGACGAATGCGATTTACAGAACATTTCTTGAGAATGTTTTAAAACCATACGTTTCTGATAGCAAGTTTTTTCTAGTAGTGGATTCCTGGAGTGGACAAAGTAATGCTATATTATATGACACAATGATTATAGATGGCGAGGGTCAGCCGACGTGCACGGTAAAAGTAATACCGCCCAACTGTACACCTGTGTACCAGCTGTGTGATGTTGATTTCGATCGCCAGGTTAAAAACTATATTTCCAGGCTTCAGGATTGCAGTGTGCTTCTGGAAACCCAGTGGGAATTGGACAACCGCACAGATACAATAACTATTTACAACATAATTCATAACCAACTTTCAGCACCGATTTTTCACGCAATGATATCGTATGCGTGGTACGCATCAAAATTAATTCCCGAAAAAGACATTTTGAAATGTAAACCAAGTTCGTTTTCAGCCTACTCTTGGGAAGGAACAGTGTAGCTTTCGAAAGATGGAATTCATTAGATGTTCTTGGTGCCGTGAGTATATTTGTTTCAAATTTTTATGTGACAAGTACCACCCATCTCGTTGTTCGACGAAAAATGAGGACACGTAACAGTGACTGGAAGAGCCATTCTAAAGTGACCTGGAGTAACATTTTAGTTGTTTACTACCCCAAGAAGTTTCAGAAATTTATTTGCCTACCTTATTTTTATCGTTCCTTATAGATTTACTTACCTTATTAACCCTCCTATTCCTATCAATTGAGATATGGAAAAATACAAACGAAAATAATAACATCCACTGGGTTTCCTCGCGATTCGAACCCGGGTTCTCAGATTCCCAGCCAGTTATCTTGGCTGTTGCGCTATCAGTGCTGCCGGCAAAAACCGTTTAAAAAGTTGGAACAGAAGCGACAGTTGTAAAACTTTCTTTCCTCGATTTCTGGAATAGTATGCGTTTTCGGATATCATAGCTGATGATGAAAAATGCTCTATTTACAATAATCTATCGATCCCGCCAATTTTGAGTCGATTGCTCTTCATAACTTTTAGGGGTGATTTTTTCAATAACGCGGCGGTGTTGACCTAAAATATCTTAGATTCCTCCGTTTTAAGTTGTACACAAGCGACCTGCCAAATTTTAGCCGAATCGGTTGGCCATGTCTGAGGCCTTCCATTTGTAAGGAGTTACACGTCCAGCTCAAGGAACAAACGCGCCGTCTCAGTGCGATGTCAAACATTATTTGTGAATATTTGAATGTTGTTGAAAGAGAAGAAGGAACAATTACTTATTCATTCTTTCTCTTACTTTTGTAAGGTCCAGACGGTTGTCTTGTTAAATTTTGTGAGATTTGTAGACTGTATTTATGGAAAAATGAATGTGATAGTTTCTGACGGACCAGAAGGTTCCGAGCTTGCGAAAAATGTTTTGTTGTTGTTGTTGTTGTGGTCTTCAGTCCTGAGATTGGTTTGCTGCAGCTCTCCATGCTACTCTGTCCTGTGCAAGCTTCTTCATCTCCCAGATCCTACTGAAACCTACATCCTTCTGAATCTGCTTAGTGTCTTCACCTCTTGGTCTCCCTCTACGATTTTTACCATCCACGCTGCCCTCAAATGCTAAATTTGTGATCCGTTGATGCCTCAAAACATGTCCTACCAACGGATCCCTTCTTCTAGTCAAGTTGTGCTACAAATTGCTCTTCTCCCCAATTCTATTCAATACCTCCTCATTAGGTACGTAATCTATCCACCTTATTTTTAGCATTCTTCTGTAGCACCACATTTCGAAAGATTCTATTCTATTCTTGTCCAAACTATTTATCGTACATGTTTCACTCCCATACATGACTACACTCCATACTTTCAGAAACGATTTCCTGATACATAAATCTATACTCAATGTTAACAAATTTCTCTTCTTCAGAAATGGTTACCTTGCCATTGCCAGTCTACATTTTATACCCTCTCTACTTCGAACATCATCTGTTATTTTACTTCCTAAATAGCAAAACTCCTTTACTACTTTAAGCGTCTCATTTCCTAATCTAATTCCCTCAGCATCACCCGATTTAATTTGACTACATTCCATTATCCTCGTTTTGCTTTTGTTGATGTTCATCTTATATCCTCCTTTCAAGACACTGTCCATTCCGTTCAACTGCTCTTCCAGGTCCTTTGCCGTCTCTGACAGAATTACAATGTCATCGGCGAACCTCAAAGTTTTTACTTCTTCTCCATGAATTTTAATACCTATTCCGAATTTTTCTTTTGTTTCCTTTACTGCATGCTCAATATACAGATTCAATAACATCGGGGAGAGGCTACAACCCTGTCTCACTCCTTTCCCAACCACTGCTTCCCTTTCATGCCCCTCGACTCTTATGACTGCCATCTAGTTTCTGTACAAATTGTAAATAGCCTCTCGCTCCCTGTATTTTACCCCTGCCACCTTCAGAATTTGAAAGCGAGTATTCCAGTCAACATTGTCAAAAGCTTTCTCCAAGTCTACAAATGCTAGAAACGTAGGTTTGCCTTTTCTTAATCTTTCTTCTAAGATAAGTCATAAGGTCAGTACTGCCTCACGTGTTCCAACATTTCTACGGAATCCAAACTGATCCTCCCCGAGGTCCGCATCTACCAGTTTTTCCATTCGTCTGTAAAGAATGCGCGTTAGTATTTTGCAGCTGTTACTTATTAAACTGATAGTTAGGTAATTTTCACATCTGTCTGCACCTGCTTTCTTTGGGATTAGAATTATTGTATTCTTCTTTTAGTCTGAAGGTATTTCGCCTGTCTCATACATCTTGCTCACCAGCTGGTAGAGTTTTGTCATGACTGGCTCTACCAAGGCTGTCAGTAGTTCTAATGGAATGTTGTCTACTCCTGGGGCCTTGTTTCGACTCAGGTCTTTCAGTGCTCTGTCAAACTCTTCACGCAGTATCTTATCTCCGATTTCATCTTCATCTACATCCTCTTCCATTTCCATAATATTGTCCTCAAGTACATCGCCGTTGTATAGACCCTCTATATACTCCTTCCACCTTTCTGCCTTTCCTTCTTTGCTTAGAACTGGGTTTCCATCTGAGCTCTTGATATTCATACAAGTGGTTCTCTTTTCTCCAAAGGTCTCTTTAATTTTCCTGTAGGCAGTATCTATCTTACCCCTAGTGAGATACGCCTCTACATCCCTACATTTGCCCTCTAGCCATCCCTGCTTAGCCATTTTGCACTTCCTATCAATCTCATTTTTGAGACCTTTTGTATTCCTTTTTGAATCCGTCATTTACTGCATTTTTATCAATTAAATTCAATATTTCTTCTGTTACCCAAGGATTTCTAGCAGCTCTCGTCATTTTACCTACTTTATCCTCTGCTGCTTTCAATACTACATCCCTCAGAGCTACCCAGTCTTCTTCTGCTGTGTTTCTTTCCCCCATTCCTGCCAATTGTTCCCTTATGCTCTCCTTCAAACTCGGTACAACCTATGGTTCTTTCAGCTTATCCAGATCCCATGTCCTTAAATTCCCACCTTTTTGCAGTTTCTTCAGTTTTAATCTACAGGTCATAACCAATAGATTATGGCCAGTGTCCACATCTGCCCCTGGAAATCTACTACAATTAAAAACTTGATTCCTTAATCTCTGTCTTACCATTAAATAATCTATCTGATACCTTTTAGTATCTCCAGGATTCTTCCATGTATACAGCCTTCTTTTATGATTCTTCAACCAAGTGTTAGCTATGATTAAGTTATGCTCTGTGCAAAATTCTACCAGACGGCTTCCTCTTTCATTTCTTAGCCCCAATCCATATTCACCCACTATGTTTCCTTCTCTCCCTTTTCCTACTGACGAATTCCAGTCACCAATGACTATTACATTTTCGTCTCCCTTCACTACCTGAGTAATTTCTTTTATCTCATCATACATTTCATCAATTTCTTCATCATCTGCAAAGCTAGTTGGCATATAAATTATACTACTCTAGTAGGCATGGGCTTTCTGTCTATCTTGGCCACAATAATGCGTTCACTATGCTGGTTGTAGTAGCTTACCCGCACTCCTATTTTTTTATTCATTATTAAACCTACTCCTGCATTACCGCTATTTGATTTTGTATTTATAGCCCTATATTCACCTGACCAAAAATCTTGTTCCTCCTGCACAGAACTTCACTAATTCCCACTATATCTAACTTTAACCTATCCATTTCCCTTTTTAAATTTTCTAACCTACCTTCCCGATTAAAGGATCTAACATTCCACGCTCCGATCCGTAGAACGCCAGTTTTCTTTCTCCTAATAATGACGTCCTCCTGAGTAGTCCCCGCCTGGAGATACAAATGGCGGACTATTTTACCTCCAGAATATTTTACCCAAGAGGACGCCATTATCATTTAATCATACAGTAAAGCTGCATGTCCTCAGGAAAAATTACGGCTGTAGTTTCCCCTTGCTTTCAGCCTTTCCCAGTACCAGCACAACAAGGCCGTTTTGGTTAATGTTGCAAGGCCAGATCAGTCAATCATCCAGACTGTTGCCCCCGCAACTACTGAAAAGGCTGCTGCCCCTCTTCAGGAACCACATGTTTGTCTGGCCTCTCAACAGATACCCCTCCGTTCTATCTACAAACCTTGCCACAGCGACCCCATTCCAGTAATCCAGCAAGATCTCCAGTCACTACTCAAATCCTTATGCCCACCTCAGAGCCTCTCCCTGGAGTCCATGCCTCTGCTCAACTCTCTCACTCCACTAATAAATCCTACCTTCTACATGATTCCTAAAGTCCATAAACCTAATCACCCAAGACGCCCCATTGTGGCCGGTTACTGAGAGAATTGCTGCTCTCATAGACCAACCCCTACAATCTATTACCCCTAACATACCTTCCTATTTAAAAGACACCAACCATTTCCTCCAGCCACCCAGAGTGGCCGAGCGGTTCTAAGCACTACAGTCTGAAACCGCGCGACCGCTATGGTTGAAGGTCCGAATCTTGCCTCGGGCATGGATACGTGTGATGTCCTTAGGTTAGTTAGGTTTAAGTAGTTCTAAATTCTGGGGGACATATGATCTCAGAAGTTAAGTCCCGTAGTGCTCAGAGGCATTTGAACAATTTCCTTCACTGACTCTCCACAGTTCCGGACTCTTTACCACAAAGTGCCATGCTTCTCACTATTGGTGCCACCTCCCTGTACACTAATGTTCCTAATGCCCATAGCCTTCCTGCTATTGAACACTCCCTTTCCCAAAGATTGACAGATTCCAAACCAACAACCTAGTCACCATGACAAGTTATCCTCACACACAATTTCTTCTGCTTTGAAGGCATTACCCACAAACAAATCCAGGGTATGGCTATGGGCACACTCATAGCACCATCTAATGCCAACCTATTCATGGTCCATATAAACGAACCCTTCCTAAAACAGAGAATCCTAAACCCCACTCCTGGTTCAGATTCAGTGATTACATCTTTGCTATCTGGAGTGAGGATAAGGATACCCAATCCACATTCCTCCAGAACTTCAACTACTTCTCCCCCATTTGCTTCACAAGGTCCTACTCAACCCAACAATCTACCTTCCTAGATGTTGACCTCCACCTCAAATGTGGTTACATCAGTACCTCCGTCCATATCAAACCTACTAACCACCAGCAATACCTCCACTTCAAAAATTGCCATCCATTCCATACCAAGAAGTACCTTCTGTATAGCCTATCCCCACTTGGTCACCGCATCTGCAGTGATGAGCAGCCCCAATCTAACTACCTCACTGAAGCCTTCACTGACCATAATTATCCTCCCAACCTTGTATAAAAACAAATCTTGCATGCCTTATCTATTCAGTCTCCCACCACCTCCCAAAATCCCACTGTCTGACCACAGACAACCATGCCCCTCATAACTCAGCATCACCCAGGACTGGAGAAACTGAATTACACTCTATGCCAGGGTTTTGATTACCTCTTGTCGTGGCCTGAAATGAGAAGTAGCCAGACCACTATCCTTCCCATGCCTCACATGGTATTCTGTCATCAACCGAACCTACATAATGTACCCATCCTTACACAACCCCTGCTCCCAATCCCTTACCTCATGGTTCATACCTCTGTAACACACCTACATCCATACATTCTCCTGAAACCACCTACTCCAGGTCAGGCACCATCACCACTAATCCCATCAAAGGCAGGCCTACCTGTGAAACTAGTCATGTGCTTTACAAGCTAAGTTGCTACCACTGTGCTGCATTCTATGTAGGAATGAGAACCAACAAGCTGTCTGTCCACACAAATGGTCACCAACAAACTGCAACCAAGAAACAAGTGGACCACCCTGTTGCTGAACATGCTGCCAAACATGATATATCAATGACTGCTTCACAGTGTGTGCTATATAGATCCTTCCCACCAACACCAGCTTTTCTGAATTGTGCAGGTGGGAACTTTCCCTGCAATACATCTGATATTCCCATAACCGTCCTGGTCTCAACCTTCATTAGTCACTGTTCTCATCCATCCCACACATTCCCTGCACCCGTTCCAGCACTATGCAGCCATTATTCCACCACCACACCCAGTCTTTTTATTTCCCTCCGTTTCTGCTACTTCTGCCACCCTCCCCACCTCTCCCCTGCCCGTGGTCTAACCTGCAGCACTTTACTCTAAATCACTTCCACCCTCCCTCCCTGCCCCAGTATCCTCCATACCCCCACCCAGTTGCCACTCCCATCATGCAATGTTGCTGTGTGTGTGTGTGTGTGTGTGTGTATGTGTGTGTGTGTGTGTGTGTGTGTGTGTGACAATTGTGAGAGTCGTTGTTGTGTGTATCAGCGACACAGCATCTCTGCTAGATAGTGAGTAGCAGCTTTCTTTCTCGTAATATTGTTACATTCTATCCAGGATTTTCGATTATTTGAATATATATTATACTAATTCATGAACGAGATAGATGAGCACTTAAAATAAACGGCCAAAGGGCCAAAATGAACTCCCTTGGCCTCTTTCAAAACAGAAAGAGCATATATTATTCAAAAAATTTCATGTAGAATGCCCAAGTACAAGTAGACCCTAATATAAGTAAATCTATATTTTTATTTGAATGCTCCTGACAAAGTACCTGATCTGACTATTGTTGTAAGCATACCTGTATTCTTTCCATCTATGCTGCGATCAAATGGTTAATTTTCCATACTTGTGGGTGAAGTGTAAATATTCCATTGTACAATTTCCCTGTATAAAACTGATGTGCTCAATACTATGTGGAAAATGATTCAAAATCAGTAGCCAATAATTAATTAAATAAAAAAAAGACCATTTGCAGTGTATATGTACAAATTGAGAAAGCTCATTTTTCTTAGTAAAGCCACAAAGACAAGTTTTATGAAATTACACAAGTTTTTTGTACTCAAGTTGATAAGATACACTAATTACATACAGCAGCAGCGTTTTTTCATCATAATGGTGCCGCTAGGCATTGGGGATATGGTATTCTTTGAGAAGGTACTCCACTATTTTCCATTTTTAGATCACCTACAATGCTCAAATATTTCAATATGTGTAAAACCCTAAAAACCATTGACAATACCCTCTAACACAACCGAAGGCCAGATAGAAGGTCAACTGTTTCAGGAACTACAAGAAATGGAAAGAATAGAATCCCATTAGTTGTCAACTGCTGGACACTGGGGGTTCTAGATAGTTATTTCCATAGCGGTACAAAAATATTTTGCTCACTCCAGTAACTATTCTCTCCGGAAATGTCACTGGGTTACCTGTAGTGGTAGCGTGTTAAGTGTCATAGAATGAAACTTAGAGAGAATAATAACAGCTAGAGAAAAATAACAACCTCTGACAGTTATTTCCATTGTCGCTCCAATTGCTTTATTTGTACTAACTGCCCAAACTAATGACGCAAGGGAACTCTAGTACATGTACAATGCCTTTAAGTTTGCTCCTATCAGCAACCACTCTGACATTAACTTTATTTAGTTTTTGTGCTGAAAGTAGTGAGAGCGCACAAAATAACACATAGTTGTATTAATAGATGGCGCATAGTCTCTGTTATTTCCATGGCATGTAGAACCTCGTCCAGATGACATATCCCTCTCTATCATAGCCAGATCTCAGATTAGTTGACGTGAAAGCATAGTATGATCTTCTGTAAACAGGTGGCGCAAAGCACTGTTATTTAAGTAACTGCTAGTATCAGATGAGCCCTTATCACAGTAACTGCTACTTCTCAATAACCAGTTATTTCTATCAGTTACGTTATTTTCTTGTCACCTCTAATGTACACCATTACACCAGGAGATACTGATTTACTGAATACTGGGGAAAACATCTGCAGTAAAATTCATTTTTACAGCCTTATATACACTCCTGGAAATGGAAAAAAGAACACATTGACACCGATGTGTCAGACCAACCATACTTGCTCCGGACACGCCCCAACATCGTGCTTCGTGCCTTCAGTGGTGTCGCGACAGGCGTGAATGGTGGGACGAATGGAGACGTGTCGTCTTCAGCGATGAGAGTCGCTTTTGCCTTGGTGTCAATGATGGTCGTATGCGTGTTTGGCGCCGTGCAGGTGAGCGCCACAATCAGGACTGCATACGACCGAGGCACACAGGGCCAACACCCGGCATCATGGTGTGGGGAGCAATCTCTTACACTGGCTGTACACCTCTGGTGATCGTCAAGGGGACACTGAATAGTGCACGGTACATCCAAACCGTCAGCGAACCCATCGTTCTACCATTCCTAGACCGGCAAGGGAACTTGCTGTTTCAACAGGACAAAGCACGTCCGCATGTATCCCGTGCCACCCAATGTGCTCTAGAAGGTGTAAGTCAACTACCCTGGCCAGCAAGATCTCCGGATCTGTCCCCCATTGAGCATGTTTGGGACTGGATGAAGCGTCGTCTCACTCGGTCTGCACGTCCAGCACGAACGCTGGTCCAACTGAGGCGCCAGATGGAAATGGCATGGCAAGCCGTTCCACAGGACTACATCCAGCATCTCTACGATTGTCTCCATGGGAGAATAGCAGCCTGCATTGATGTGAAAGGTGGATATACACTGTACTAGTGCCGACATTGTGCATGCTCTGTTGCCTGTGTCTATGTGCCTGTTTTTCTGTCAGTGTGATCATGTGATGTATCTGACCCCAGGAATGAGTCAATAAAGTTTCCCCTTCCTGGGACAATGAATTCATGGTGTTCTTATTTTAAATTTCCAGGAGTGTATATATCAAGATAGACGACAAACAATGTCATATAGTTATTAGCCATATCAAGCGAGAACAAATTCCCCCTCGGTCATACCACTACACTTCATAACTGTATCAAGAAGAAGATTCCGTAAGCTAAACGGCAGCAGACGTCCAGGGCTGTTAAAATGACAATTTTTGCTATGCCTAGGTTGTATAATCTGAGTTGACAAGTAGCATAAATAATAGTTGAAGGAGACCAAAAGAGTGTTACAATACAGTACAAACATGGACAAAGACAACAGTATGGAGCTAGCTACACATTGTATAAAAGTCTCATTCACAGTGATTATTAATTTTATAAAAATCGTTCATGCACTTGCAGCTTGTTTGATATTTCACCGTACACATATGGACCAAAAATTCACACAATTCAGAGCAATGATCAGTTAATGACTTCAGATTTCTAAAGTCAAGGCTATGTTTTTTACTTGTGGTGGCAGGCTGTTCTGTATCTTGGTTAAATGGTGCCATTGTTCATTGTTTGGACATGGAGTTTCCTATCTAATACAAAGTGTGTTGAAATGATGATAATTTAATAATAATCCTTTGAGTTATTTTCTCTTTGCCTTTTTATGTGTTTTTTCTGTGTTTCTTCGCTCTGTTTATATTTTGTCTTCATTGTTGTCCCATGGTTGTAATTGTAAATTGTGTGAAGTAACGAGTTGAAATTACTTATCCTAAATAACTGTTATTTTCTTAGCAACTGGTCATGGACCCAGGTGCCAGGTGTTGCAGTACAACAAATAAAGGTGGAAAAAATTAATCCAGTACCTAATTTAGAGTCATGGCTCAAGAAGAAGAGGAATACAAGGTACTGTTGTTTAATGGGAAGAACTTTAGCAACTGAAAATTTAGGACTGAAATACTTCTATATGAGCTGGAAGTGAGTTTTGTGTGAAAGAGATACATGGACATGGCTGAGACAGCTGAATAGTGTGCATGGAAGAAAACTCTTCTGGGAGAGCTTGGGAAAACCGATAAGAAGTGTAAGTCTCAAGTAATCCAAAGAATTTCACAAAGTTGCTTGGAGTAGGCCTACACCAAAAATAAGAAATACATTAATTCAAACATTTGAGCTGAAAGGTATGGCTTTTATTAAGAACGACCTTTAAAGATTAATGCAAATGACAATAACTCTTGAAATTAATTTTTTGGAGTTTTGTAAGTTAATGGGTAATTTGAAGGATTGGATGATAATATTGGAGGGACTGATATAGTATGCGGTTTCTTACAAACAATTCCACCAGAATCCGAAGTAGTTGTTACTGCTCTGAATACCTTCTCAAGTGAGGAATTGGAACCGAATTTCTTAAAGGGTAGATTACTAGACAAAGAAGCAAAACTTAGTAAATCTAAAGGTAACAACTGGACAGTAAATGAATTGCCATCGTCGACAGCATCTGACAGCAAGGTAAAAGGATGTATTCAGAGACAACCAAGTCTCAAGCTATGTATGATGCAGTTAAAGCTTTGTCTAAAAATAAGATTTTAGTTGATATTGTGGATGCTAGGAGTTCTCATTTTTTACTTTGTAATTCACTGTTGCTATATGAGTTCACATATTGTCATTTTGTTATATAGAGATAATGAGTGGAGGTTCGGACACTAGAAAATGGAGTGCCTAGTGGAGAAATCTAAACATTTCTTATTTATTCTTCTATTACAGTTCAATAGGAATGACAGCTACGGAGGCAGTCAGAAACATTCACGTCACATGTGGGAGGGGGATAATTCCATGAGACAGATCATGGCCAGAATGCAGTTTTCTTGTTTTAAGAAGGATCATTTTGACATTAGTGATTCAGCACATTCAGGAAGACAGTCAAAGTTTCATAAAGATTGTTTAAACACATTAACCCACAATAATCAATGTCAGTAAACTCGAGAACTGGCAAATGTTATTAACTGTGATCATTCTACCATCGTGCGACATTTGCATGCAATGGAGAAGGTTGCAAAAAGGTACCACATGCTCTAAGCCAAAAACACATAAATCAGCAGGTGGATGTATGTGCTTTTCTCATTGTTCGTGATCAGTTTGCTTGAAAGCAGCGTTGACCATTCCTAACTTGTATCGTTATAGCCTTATAGGTGACAAGAAATCGTGTCTTTATCCTAAGATCATAAGGAAAAGAAAAGAATGGTTGCCCCCAAACAAAGCAGCAACTCCCCATATAAAAGCCTGCATGCATCCATAATATTATGCATCTAGTTGAACAGTGATGGTGTGGTGTAGTACAGATTGCTTCCCTGAGATGTAACCATCACTGATGATATTTATTGTCAGTAACTGAGACATCTTGTGGACGCAATTCGAGGACAACGACCAGGCAGACTGCGAAAAGTGATGCTACTCCACGATAACGCCCGCGCCCATTCTGCTAGACTGACCAAAAACTTTATACTAGAATTGGATTGGGAGGTCATTCTGCACTCACCTTATTCAACTGATCTTGCACCCTCAGTTTTTCCTGCTCCCTATCGAACAAACTTCAAGCTAAGCTTTGCCGGATGCAAAAGGTGCTCCTACCATGGCTCGACGAGTTCTTCACCTCAAAACCACTCGATGTCTACAGTCATGGAATCAAAAAGTTATTTCAGCATTGATAGACTGTTGTAAATAGTGAAGGAGAATATATTATGGATGAGTAGGGTGTGTATGTGTATCTGTTGTGTTTATCAAACGTACAGAAAAATGCAACAAACTTATGTAACAACCCAATATATGTGTTACAGACGTGGAAAACAATGCCATTATTGGGGAAAAATATAATGTTAGATTGCCACAAAAGCATAGAGGTATAGTTCTGCAAATTTAGCTAAATCTCTCCAAAAAATAAACAGAAATGAAAATAATTTTTCTTTCTCAGCTGTTACTGGAAATTTTCCAGGTGGCAAAGTGGATTGGTTTCTAGATTTGAGGGTAACAGGATATTTAGTTAATTAATCTGTTCTTTGATGGATGTGAACAAACTGGTGAATCAAATAAGAATAAAGGTTGGAGAAATTTATGTTGAAAGCATAGTTTGTGGACTGGAATTTCAAATTAAAACTAAAAGGTGCTCTTCTAGTGTCAGGTTCACTAAATAATTAATTGTCAGTGCATAAACTATAAATGGCTGGATGATGCTTGTTTTTAAAAATTCAGCAGGTTCAATTCAAAAGGGTGATAGCTATAGCTGCAGCTCACAGAAATGATTCAGTTGTGTATATACACACACTAACAAGGGGAGTGCGAGGGTTGGGAAATGAAGTTAAGAGTGGGATGGCATGTGTTGGCAGCACTACCCCATAGAGTTACAATGCCCCAGCCATACGGCCAGATGGCTAGCCACTCACGAGAAAAACACTCCGAAACTTTCAGTCCTACAGTATATAATACCCATGTGTCAGCTCACTGAACTGTATGGCACAGTGGTCGATACAATATTGGTAACAATTCTTGCTTCGTATTTCCAAAGTATGTATTTGCTGAAAATCAGGAGATTTAAAAGTGACAACGGTCATGAGTATATTTTCAATGTCAGTTACGAAACGGAGTGGCAGAGCGACTAAATCATACTGTCATTGAAAAGGCTCATTGCACAATTCTTGGACGCGAAGTTTGAAAGCAAATTTAGTCAAAAGTTACTGGCAGATACTTTTATCATTAACCGTAGTTATACTTCAGTTTTAGATGCAGAAATTCTAGAAATGCTATCGGATGGAACAAAGCCAAATTTAACAAATATGACTTTGGGTGTGTTGCATAGTGGCACATTCCAAGGAAAGTATTGAAAAGGAACTAGCCCATTAAAATGTTTCGTGACTGGAAACTGTCTAATTAGTCACAGAATATAGTGCGCCAAGCAACACAAATTTGTATTTGGGAGAGATGTAATTTTTGAAAAAGATAAGTTTCTATTTGAAGGTGAAAGCAATGATGATTGGATCTTGAAGAAGACCATTCAAGTGAACAATGTAATTCAGAACATTCTTCAGTTTCCTCAAAGTTAGTTCTGTTTTGAAGTCCTTGATTTTGTGCAAACTGTTGAAGGTAACTCAAGGCCCACAATGTCAGAAGAAGTGGAAGCCAGCAGAAACTTTGCGGAAAAGCAATAGAATAACAAGAAAATTATGTTTTTCAAGGATTATGCAGTGTTTCCCTTGAATGCAAAAACATTCGTGGGAAAACTTATCTCAGAAGTCTGAAGAGGTTCAGGTTAGGCATCATGAAGAAGAAGTAGAAGAAGAATGGAAAAAAAGCAATAAAGGAAAAACTGGGCTCTCAGTCATCTAATGGAACTTTGACTTATGCACCACTTACAGCAAATAAAAGTATCACTGACAGTAAGAGGATGTTCAAAGTAAAAATAGACATGTCTGGAAATATTGAAAGGGATATGACTATACTCCACTTGCTCAATTCACAACACTAAGAATGCTCCTTAGTGTGGTGAAGGAACATAATTCATTTATGGAACAAACAGATGTACAAAATTGATTCCTGCATTGAGACATGGTGTAAAGATTAAGAAAAGTCTTGTATGCAAACTAAAAAAAAACTTTTGACAGTTTTAGAAGGAAATCATGTTTCGACAACCCAAAATTGGCAGATGTCTCTATGTTGAAATCATTGATGATCATTTTACTCAATTTGCTTCCATAAGTAGATAATATTCCAGCTGGATGTAATAGTAAAAAAAAAGTCACCTACATTAAGAACTAGTTAAAATGTCGAATGTGAGAACTTGGAGAACCAAAATCATTCCTCAGAATAAATATGCAGAGCAACAGTGGCAAAATGTTTCTTTGTCACTATGTTCATCTTGAATACTTATTGAAAAGATTCAACATGGAAGACTGTAAGCACTGAGAACATCGATGGAAGTCAAATCCAGTGGAGATGCGTGTGGTCAAATGGATGAATTTAAACCAGATGGACAAATACTGTGTTTTTCAATGTATATAATGACAGCTATGACCAGACGAAGTGCATCACTTAACTATTTTAGTAGACAGCAAAATAAACCAACAGAATTAGAGTAGAAATTTTTGAAATGAATTCTTTGATATATTAAAGGAACACTTGATGTTGGCCTGTGTTACAAAAAGGAAATTTTAAATGCTATTACTGCTATGTTGATTCTGACTGTGTTATGTTGTAGATCTTCTGTCTTCTTCACTTTCTTATAGTTTTTTGTTTGAAAATACTGTTTCTGGTGACAAGGAGACAGATGAGTTTCACTAGGAAATAGAAGCAGAATATCCAGCTTCGGCGACAGCTATGACAGACACCCCATGGCTTAAGCATCCTCTTGAAGAATCTGTCAATTACGGAAGTGGGAACATAGATGACTGAAGCATGTGGATGTGAAATCCGTTCTACACAAGAGCTATACAACAAAGGCCATCTGAATGTTCAATACATTAGCTCCGAGGAACAAATGGCCCATATTTTACCAAAAGTAGCTAAGAGTGCACGTTTCAATGGACTGTGTTAAAAGCTGGGGATAGTGAATTTTATGAGCAATTTAGGAAATTATTAAATTGATTTGGGGGGGGGGGGGTGTTGAAGTAATGACAATTTAATAATTATACTTTTCTAAGTTCCAGCATTCTAGAAGGCATTGTAATGCCTAAGGAATTTTGGAGTAAATTCTAGAGACCCTCGTATTTCCACCGTCTTGAACATGCGTTATTTTAGAGATGAGTAGAACTGTGTCTACTGCACCACAGTTATGTGTGTGTGCAGGACGGACGTGTATGGGACGGATGATCGGTGTGGGCTGGTAGTCGCCTATAGTTACACATCCAGCTCAAGGAATAAACGCGCCGTACTCCATGCGACAGGAAACATTACTGTGTGAACATTTGAATGTTGTTGAAAGAAGAGAAGGGACAATTACGAATGTAAGAGAAAGAATCAATAAGTAAGGTCTAGAGAGTTGTCTTGTTAAACTTTGTGAGATTTGTAGACTGTATTTATGGAAAAATGAATGTGATAGTTTTCATACAACTAAAACATTTTTTGTAAGCTTGAAACCTTCCGGTCTGTCAGAAACTGTTGTGTGTGATGAAAATACAGTGAGATTAAGTTTTAAAATAACTCCGTACACTCAAGAATATTTTAAAGTATAAAAAATTTCCTCCATGTAGCATCCTATATTCAGAGAAGAAGTCGTGCAGGACATCACAGCTGGCTATCCTGAAAAGATGATCGGCGAAGCAACTCCAAGTAAGTTTGGTAGCCAAGAGGGAGTGTGAGTCTTGCACACCAGTACCACACTGACACCCTTAATCACCGGAAACCACCAGAGCATGTCAGAATAAACAGTATGGTTTACCAAATTATGCAATAAATTGCAGAGAACTGTCAAAGTGGAAATATTAATTTGTTTTACTTCATTACTATGCAATAATTAATGCAGAGTAACGTCGGAGGCAGCCACTTCCAGGTACGTTGGAAATGTGAGATGGTCTATGGACAGCTGATTCTAAGTGAGAAATGACAACCATGGCAGACAAAGCCCTGAATTCAAATTTGTGTCCTAAGCTAACCACAACCCCATGATGTGAAATGCATCAAAGAGAATAGCAATCAACAATCTGTGCAGATTTAAAAATCGCACTTGCTTTGTTTATGGTGGTTAAAGATAACCTCTACGAAGCAACTCGAGATGGACACACACACATTAACAATTATTTCCACATTATAGGTGACACAGGCAGATTCCAGGAGAAAAAAGAATGACAGAAAGAAAAATAAGGGTAAATAAAACAAACAATAATGTCAAAAATTACATGTAAACGAATTAATTGAATAAAAATAATAATCACATTCTTTTGATCGGATTTATAAATTGAAAAAAAGTTTCATTTGTCGTTTTTTGATCCAACAACCTTCTACATCATGTTTATATGATAACCATTGCGCTAGGCCCCAACACAGGTACATAGCTGGTGCATTAGTTTGTATACTTTTTCTATAGGTTTAATAAACATAACAGAGACTTCTGCGTACAATAATATATCATCCTTCAGTGCTTACGATGGACAGCAAACATTGGGGAAATTTTCGATTCTGCGAAATAGAAATGGCATGGTTTTCTGGTGAAGAATTCATTGAGTCATCTTCAGAACACTTTCTTAATCCGAAAGGGAAGTTCCATGAAAGTTATTTGATAGAGAGTGGAAAAGGCTCAAATCTGAGGCACAAGATCAGGTGAATAAGGTGGGTGTGACATGACTTCCCAACCCAACTTTTGCTAGACTGACAAAAAAATACTGTACGGAATGCAGGCAGGCTCTTTCATGGATCAGTATTGCTTCACGTGGACTTCCTGGTTGCTGTTCTTAGACTGTATAAGCAAGACATCTTTTCTGTTGACAGAAAATGTCAGCAACGACCGTTAAATCTTGCGGAAGCAATTCATAATACACCCCACCATCGTCGTCCCACTAGATGCATAACATTATCTTTTGTGAAAGCATGCAGATTTTTGTATGGGATGTTGCTCCTTTGTTTGGCCCCAACCAATCCTTTCTTTTCCTTATGTTAGAATACAGACACAATTGTTCATCACCAGGATAGTGCACTAGTGTCAGTCTAGTCAAGGGAAAGGGAAATTTTTTCGAAATTCAATGAAGGCGCTGTTGGGGGATGAAATCTGGGGCCACTGGCAGAGTGCCGTAACGGACGACAGCCAGCAGGCCAGGCAAGGTAAACATGGCACCTGCCGGCACAGAGCTGCGACAGCGGTATTGCATGCACGATTTGTTTTGAGTGGAGCAACAACAAGGTGGGAAACTGCAGCGTTGCTCTTAGTTAGTGGATATATGAGGTGGGGCACTAGGCCAGAGCCAGGAGAGGATATTTGTAAATGGCTGACCTGTAGGAATTTATCCCTACAATTGTTCCTGTCTCTCTCTGACACTATGTCAGAAGAAAGGGAGAAACCAATATAAATAGACGGGCAAGTTTAGCTTGACAGGGTCTGCCAGGTCAGTGGAACATCGGACAGACCTGTGCTGCTCTATGCTTATAGTGGCCAGTCTGGCAGCAATATTATAAGCATTGTGTATAAATTTGTACTTTGTTTCTATGTTGTTGCTCGGGCTATATTCTGCATCGGGGGACACAACGCCAGGGGAGGGTGGAATGGCATCCTTCCACTTGGAGATAGCATGGTCTGCCTGAAAAACGGCAGTGAGAGAGGTCTGCAGCAGGTCCAGGAGGGACTCAGTTCCACTCTAGTGTAGTTGCCAAGTTTGCTTCCCACCTGGCATACTGGGTCCGGGCGAGGCGTACCCTGAGGGTAGCAGAGCAGCGCTACGACAGTGCCAGAGATGGCAGTGGGTGTTGCCATCCGGCAAGCACCATTAGCAGAAAATTTCAGCACAGAATCCAGGTGCGCGTGGGTTTGAGTCAGGTCACTAGTTGGGAGCAGCGGTGGCCTGAGGGCCACGGGTCACCAGTACATCCACCTTCATCCCTTGGTCAGACAGAGCAGGCCTAATGGGGCAGAGAAAGTCACAAGGCGCTATGCATCGCTGGGTGCTGACCGGGAGAGCGGCGGCCAAGTTCCGTTGGCAGGCAGCCTTGATAACAACAGCAGTTGCATCGGCATACCAGGAGTCTGCTGAGCCGGCTGGACTTGCAGGACATCGGGCGGGCAGCACGCTGACACTACGCTTCACCATCAAATACTGTAAATTAGCTGAATAAAGCAATGTTACTGAATACCGCTGTATCACTCTGCACTGTCTCTCAAAATTCTTGAACTTGCTCGGCCTCCTGACGAAATACGGTGTGGTGGGTCCCAGCTTCAGGTCTGCCATGTGGAGTCCCGGGTTTGACCCCTAACCCTGCAACAATTGTAATGTTCAGTATTTCATGAGCCACTTGATGATGAGCAAATAGAGACAGATATGGCCACCAACTGATTTTTGCGATTTTCACTTCGGACATGCGGTACTCATACACCTCATTTTGTAACCTTTCTGTTGCATGCAAAATTTGCACAGTGGTGGAATGATCATGATCATCAATGACCCAGATCTTGAATACACTGGCATGCATCATTGTGGATTAATCTTTCCATGATCTTCAGAAAGGCCTTCGCATTTTTATGAACTTAGTGGGTCACTAATGTGAAAATGGTCCTCCTTTAAACGAGAAAACCATATTCTTGCTGTGCTCTGATGAATAGCATTATCCCCACATATGGTGCAGATGTTTCTGGCTGCCTTCACTGCTGTCACCCCTCTACTGAACTCAAGAAGAAAATGTTCAGATTATTCCATTTGGCACTCCACTTTCTAGCGTCCACAGCTCCACTCACTATCTCCAAATGGCAAAATGTAAACTGAGATAGCAACAGTGAACTACAAATTAAAATGGCAATTGATAAAGAAACCCGCAGCAACATGCAAAACGAAAATGCTATTAACTTGTGTGTGAACCTTATACGTGTCAAAGTGTATGAAAAAGCTGATAGTTATACATATGTTACATAATTGGGCATAAAGTGTTTGACACACAATAAATAAAGGTTTTGAGTTTGATAATTTAATGTTTATTTTCAATTGGGATTAACAAAAAGGTAGATGTGTTCTCAGTGGAAAGTGAAAACCTGCTGTATCACATATATACCTAGTATATGACAAAGTAGTTGAGAGGAAAAGTAACAAATTAAAGGAAACTTCTGTATTCTCAGTACTACTTCATGATTTCAAAATGAGTGGTGCACAACTCTATTGATAAGAACAAACTGGATAACAACATTTCCATGTGTAACAGCAAATGAGGTCTTAATGAACAGTCTGTAGTTAATCTTAAGTTTGTATCAGAAAAAGCATGTTATTAAATGTTAATATAACATAGAGGGAAGGTATGACTCTGTGAAAGGCACAGTAAGAGTGACAGAATGGAAAGTAGTAGGAAACCCATGTA
Source organism: Schistocerca gregaria (assembly GCF_023897955.1). Classification (NCBI taxonomy): domain Eukaryota; kingdom Metazoa; phylum Arthropoda; class Insecta; order Orthoptera; family Acrididae; genus Schistocerca; species Schistocerca gregaria. The sequence continues at coordinate 22,289,016 of NW_026061710.1, forward strand.
TCAAGTAAAACTTAAATATGCTATGTAGACACTTTTGACACAGAAAGAGATATAGTTTCAATTTTTAAGTTCAGTGAACCCCATTTTATGTATGGAAGTGAGGGGGACATAGACGGACCCATAGGAGGGATGGTGTTACCTGGGGTCAGGTGGATACATAGAGGAAATTACCTATACTATTTTTGTATGGAGGTATAAAAGAAGGGACAATATCATCTCAAAAATAATATATGTACACAGTGTCTGTCCTAAAATTGAGTTGTAAATGTTGGTGCTACAAATATCTTAAGCTGCAATGTGATGTTGTGTCACAATAATGACATAGTCTCCAAAATAGTCAAAAGTAAAGAGACTTAGCTGGAAAATGGCAAGTCAACCTGTACAGAGACACCATTTAATATTTGTCACAAATCAGATTTGAAGTAACGTAGTGCAGTACAGAGCCCAGCATCAGCATGTGACTCCCTATGGTAAAGAACAGTTAAACTATTTCCACCAAAACATGGTTATAAACTATGTCCTTACGAATTAATTACATACTATTATACTTAACTGGAAATGTTATAAGTGTGATCAAACTTAACAAGAACTTGAAATGCATGTATTATCTCTCATGCCGAGGAACGACATTCGTAATTGTTAAAAACATATTTTAAGTAATCAGTAAGTGTGGGCCAACCAACCGTGTGTGCCCTTTGTCGTGTATGTATAGATTTGTGAAAAGTGGAGTTAACTAATTAAGATCAGCAAGGCACAGCAGTGTTTGTGCTTCCACCCTGCTGTGGAGGTCCACCTGTGGGTTGAAGTCATGGCTTGGCAGTGTCTTTGAACTCGAGGAGAAAATGGACACTGGCGACAATGATCCAGAAACTTTTCTGTCACAGCAAGATTGAATGAGAGCTCCTGTTATGAGCCTGGCCACACCTACATACATATTCCACCAGCAGCTGTAGTGTGCATGTACCCTGTACCACTACTAGTCATTCCCTTTCCTCTTCCACTCGCATAAAGAGTGAGGTAGAAATGAATATCTATATGCGTCTGTGTAAGCCCCAGTATCTTATAGCTTATCTTTATAATTCATATGCAAAATGTATGCTGCTGGCAGTAGAATCATTCTGCATTCGGCTTTAGATGCCAGTTCTCTAAATTTCTCTATACAGTGTTCCTCAAAAAGAATATTGCTTTCTCTCCAGGGATTCCCATACGAGTTCCCAAAGCATCTATGTACAACTTACATGTCATTTGAAAATACCGTTAACACATCCTTCTCTCTCTCTCTCTCTCTCTCTCTCTCTCTCTCTCTCTCTCTGTCTCTCTCTCTCTCTCTCTCTCTCTCTCTCTCTGTCTCTCTCTCTCTGTCTCTCTCTCTCTCTCTCTCTCACACACACACACACACACACACACACACACACACACACACACACACACACACACACACACACACACAACCATAAATGTTGTCTAAATCATCTTGTATCACAGCATCATCTGCAAACAACCGCAGATTATTCCCCACCCTGCTTGCCAAATCATTATGTTTACAGAAAACACTTCCCTAGGGGCATTCCTGACAATACCATTGTTTCCGTTGAACACTCGTCTCATTAGAGCAGTTTGTTAAGAGTGGTTACATTACTTTATCATGAGTCTGAGTAGATATGTGCTTTCTTAAGGACCTCAATCATCTGCAAACAGAAATAAAATTACATGGCCAGAAGTATTGGAACTGCACAGCAGGTCCACTGCATCAAGAAAGTACAAAGTGCAGCAGCAAATTTAAAGATCTATTCACAGCAAATGAGAGACAAGAGTGTTACTATGGAACGGAGGGTTTCCTACGGATTTCCATGAATACTACTACAGGTTGTTGAATGGAGATGTGGATCGTGTGCTGCCTAAACCACACATAACTACAGAGAGATGACAAACCAAAGATTCTGTGTGAGAGCACCCACAGTTGTTTCTATAGGTATTTTGAAGCAATAAATTGCAACGGGCACCAGTATATTTGATTTACCTGTTGCACCAATCTGAAAAATCCAATAAATATTTCTCACTGTGGAACAATGAATGGTAAATGGTTATCAATCTCATACCCTAATATTTGTGTTTTGGAACAGATGAGACAGTATGCCATGCACTTGTGACCACCCACTTTCTGGGAGAGCACGGTGAAAGCATAATTAAGAATGGGAGGTTAAACCCTAGTATTCCTTTCTGTTTACATCATTAGGCCTTCACAGTTTTCCTGTCGATGGCATGGAATAAACTGCAAGTTCCTCTTTTTCAGTTTGCAAAAGCCACAAGATTTTACATAACACTTAAAATTTTGAAAATGGTGCCTTAACATGATAAAGAGTCACTCCCTAAACGAATGTGATAATTAACGTACCCTAAATATGAGTGTAAATTTATTTACCACAACAGGGCTTATTTATTGCGTCCGAGTGTTACTTAGGAGTAACAATTGTTTCTACACAATCAGAACAAGATTATGAAATTTTTAGATATGTTTTTCAGATTTACTTGCCCCTTAAGGTTTTAGGGAGAACTCAAGCTTTCAACAGCTTCTCTGTTATTGATAGGACCTGCCTGTTGAACCGCACACTGTCATCCTCTGTATGTAAAAAACTGTCACAGTGTTACTGGCAGAGCTAACTCTCTTAACTGAGTATGGAAGAAGCTCCCAAATGCTCAAGCTATCTGTGCACCCTCATGTGGGAATAGGAGAAAATTATCCCATTATGCTGTCACAAAAGAAATTTTGATTATTGGAAAATTCTGTTCTAATGCAGTGTATAACCACTCAGATACAACCATTTCAGTGTTGTGTATTTGATAACAGCACATGCCACCATTATCTTTCTTCCCAATTCCAAATTTTATGGACAAAAACGTTGCAAGAGTTTGTTTTACATCTTGAAGTTGCTTCCTGACTACCACATCAAATTAATAAACACTGCCAGAGATGAAATAAGTTATATGTGAGATATCCTTAGGGAGATGAATTAAAATACCTATAAATGTCAAACATAATTTTATTTTTTTCTGGATGAAGGCATAGCCGCTTACACTATAATTCAACAACATTGTTAACATCCACTTTCCGCAACAGGCAATAAAGATATAAAAATAGATGATGTATATAAATCAAGAATTTGCTTTTATAAGAGATCAGTAACAAAATAATGGTAAGTGGCCATAAAAGTGTAAATCAGCATCAACATATTACAATGACTTACAAAACACTGCGAGTGACAGTAGGGGATAACTTTAATAATGTATTTCAGGATAGTTAGTAATATTCTTTAATGTTCAGAACATACTAACAGTGAAACATCATACTAAACTTAAATAACATATTAAACACAAACAACTTTTTTTTTACAATTATAGCTATGAAAACTAAATTACAAATAAGTGTTAGGCAATGCTATACATAAATTCGAGATAAAAATGGCAATAGTGACAAGGATTCAGATGAGGCATTAAGGAAATGATACACTGGTGTATTTAACATCCAAATGAATACAGAATTCAATCAAATGAACAATTCAATCATATCATTTAATTTTACTTTATTGTTGCAGCAACATATGTGCACACCAAAAATTTATTGAATAAAGCAGAAATTTGTATTAAGCAGTCTTGCTTCAGGTGGTAATGCAGTCATCATTGCACTGATTAACAATCAACTCATCTAACAGAATAAATAAATAATTACAAATTTACTGTCCAGTGAATAGACTATTATAAGTGTTGTTCATGTCATCAATGTCGTTATCATCGCCATTAATACTGTTCACTGTGCTGTGTGTTATTTATGTAATGTTATAACTTAACTGGGTCAAAGAGCACTTCGTGACACTTTCGATGCTGTAGAATTAAATACTCTGAAACCCCTGATGGATGTTCTCAAAAAGAAGTACATGCCACATATGCACAGCCTTTATTGCCACTACTTTAGAGGCAGTCTTGGATAAGGTAGTGGTAAGCTGTCAAGTTACAGTTCACAGTGCCGCAAACGTATGTCGGCTACCCATGTCTTGTGTTGCATAAGAAGGGCTTTGATGCACATACAGATTCATATCCATATAAAATTTGAGAACTGTTGTTCATGGGTGGAGTGAGGATGGGTCTGTGTAGGACCAATTTTCTCTTGGAAAGGAAACTGAAGCCTCTTCACAAGTGTCATGTTACCCACTGCACCTGCAAAGGGAGGTACAAAGAACAGGGTGTGGTAGACAGCGTGATAGCAGTACAGATTGATCCAGGAGTCTAAGAAATATGGAATGTCCAGTACAACTAGGAACAGAGCGTAATCCTGGTGGCTGCACACCTATCAAGAGAAATTCTTGCACCCCAGAGATGGTCATCCACTCAAGAATGTTTTCATCTCCACGCCAGTCCCATTGTAGCAGTAGTCCCATCGTCAAATCAGCCCCATCGTAGCACTAGTTATGCTGTTACATCCAGAAACATCATAGAAATGACGTTTCTGATTATCACAGAATGTCATTAGCTCTGATAGTATTGTTAACATGCGAATACAGAGCTCATTTGTTTTACACAAAAGTAGTATTGTTTTGACTTCTCCTATATGATGCATACAAATATAAAGTAACCAAGCAAAACTGAAGCTAACACAGCTAACATTTACAGCATTAAGTATCAGGTACCAGCAAGGCATCTTTACACTTAAAAATGCATGCAGAAATCAGTGTACAGTAAGAAAGGAAAGAATGTCTTTAAGCATTAATCTGAATGTTACTAAGTTTACATTTAATTTTGAATATTTTAAGATAATTGTGCATAAACTATTTTAATTATTATCATAAATTATAACTGTCTGTTTGGAATTGTGTTGACCCAAACTTAAGTTTCCTAGCGAACAATAAACATTTACATACATAATGTATAAACAGGTTACTATATAATATGAATAAAAGTACTTACGTAACTAGAAACATTCTAGATTAAGGAATAATCATTATGTCAACATGACAAATTACTATCAAGCAGTTACAACTTTTACAAGCAGCGCAATGGCAGATTTCTATAGTGATGTTTGCTACATACAGAATGTAAACATCAAAGGTAATTATAAGTTTAAGGTAGAAGATCAATTTTCAACATTTGGTAAATACAACTTCAGTTATAGCTGAGCAGTCTAAATATGCACATAGTGCAAACTTCACATCATCCTCTGTGTCATTCATTTTACATTATTGTTTGCACAACATACTTATATGTAGCATCTCTGTCCCAAATAATCCCACCACAAACCTCATAGTTTGGGCAATTACATAATATCAGACTGAATAACAATATTTTTGGCTTATACAGAACAAAGCAGTTATCTCACAAACAGCTGTATTCACATGATCTGAGTAAATATCAGTTTTGTCCGACTCATGTTTCAAGATAAACAAAACAACAGCCAGTATTTTCCACAAAGGAATAAAACTGCACCATAATTTTTTTGAATGCATTAAAACCCTAATATTAAAAAAAATGAAGCATACCTCTCAAATAGTTAATACTAAAAAGTCCATGATTATTTATGTAACATCAAGCAGGCATTGAAAAAATTATTATTATTTAACTAGAAATAATGTGAATTTCTGCACCCAGTGTCTGTGATGGATAATTTCCATCCTTCATCCAATTTTGTCATCTTAACTTTGTGGTGAGCTGATGACTCTGCTTTTTCAAATGGGCTAAAGAGACAACACAAAGAATACAAGGGGATGCTAAAAGTATTGTCAAGGTACATAAAACAGCTGAAATGCAGTGCCCAAACTACAAATATTCGCTCACCCAGTGTGTAGTTATGCGACACAAACTGTATTTTTTTTTTTTTACATAAATTGTAAACTTGTTTGGCATTGTGTATAAAAAATTGTACAAAACACTTCAAAATTAACAGCAGATCATCATCATCTACAACTGTAAAAGATGTTATTGCTGTATGTATGGATTAGTTAATTAAAAAACTCTTTCCTCTTTCAATTAACATGACATATGTAATATTTCATAAACATTCTGTGGTTGAATCTGGTAACTTACTAATATTTTCTGCACAATTTCGACTTTAACCCCATAGATGCACACTAAATGCGGCAACATAACATAGTACATAAAACCAAAACCATGGGCTGGGTCTCTAAAAACTGAGGAGTACACAGTACTGATTGTGACAATTGCATCAGATTTTATCTTGGCCTGACTGGCAGCAACTTCAAGATATCATAAGTACAAGGATGCTTTTAGACTAAAAACATTTAAGTACATCTGCAACTGCCACTCACATGGCTCAATATAGATACAGCATTTCAAACACTAAAGATAATCTACAAACAAAATATACAACTAACTTATGGAGGAAAATGGGTATCTTAAAATAACTAGAAATATACATTCACACCTTCAATTCATCTCAGCAAATTCTAAATGAGCAACTACAGCTGGCTAACAAACAATCCTGAAAATGTTCATTGCACTTTTCACACAAATTAAACATGATTGGTCTGTGTTAGGACTCTGAACAAGGGTATCCTTATTCCACTAGCTGCCCAACTTAACATCCATTGAAGAATATTGTCAGGGACCAAAATCAAAACACATGCCATTGCTTCTCGAGAGTAGCCTGATAAATCTTCTTGTTAATTTCTCCTATGACATGCTACAATTAGAGTTCCTCACTTGTAAGAAGTGCACTTTTCTGGACAAAGCATTTTTCTGTTATTTAGATTTGTAACGTCCACACATTCTTTACTTAACATACAGTAGATGAGATGTTTCCTTGTTGAGAAATGAGTGATATCGTTGGTCAGTGGATAGACTTTTCACTGTAAGCAAAATCATTACATGTGAAGTACTTGTCAAAGGCTGCAACTGATGAAAAGTACTGTGAAGTGTGTGCACAACACAGTGAATTGTTTAGAATAAGTGCATTGTCTATAATTCTTAACTCTTCGTGTGTCATGCTGAAAATGCTTAAGGACCAAAGAAAGCCTAAATGATACCGACAAAACAAATCGACGGTATGTAAGTATTTCATTTTATATTTTATCAAATACACGTATATTAGCACGTTGTTGCAATTACTTAAAAAAAAGTAAGTAAATAAAATAAAAACCTGTAGACAGACATAATAGCTTGAGACTGGTAATGGCATTTAAATAAATACTTTTAGAAGTACTCATGGTTGATTGCATTCTTAATCAACATTTGTTCACAGCTGTTGAGTTCAGAAAGATCCAGAATGGATAAAAGACCATTAAAATTATATGCTAAGCTGACAACAGCCAATGATTCAACATTACATATTTATAAAAGCATTTCAACCCTCAGAGAAATTTTGAAGTGAAATTATCTATAAAACATGATAAACTGAACTGTACATTTAACTATGTGGGCCCGAATAGTATGGAAACAAATGTGTACCCAGTAACTCAGATCCATAAGGGAATGCATCACATATCCTGTGACTATCTACATACTGCAAATAATAATGGTGTACAGGCATTTTTCCATATTATAAAAAGTTTTTACATCTATTTATCATGTTTTATGTTATTTAATTACAGGAAAATTGAAAATAACTCTGTGGGCAGCTACTGACAGGTTATGTATACAGAGATGCATGCTGAACTGATTACAAAAAATGCAATATTAAATACTTTTTATTGTATGCAGGACTGCAAGTGCTTTATGTGGATCAACTCAGTTTCATATAAGCATCATTTCATTATACTGGAAGAAAAAAACATCGGGACAGTGGAAGTTTTATAAAACTAAACAAAACAAACCGGGACCAGAAATGAGAAAAATCAGTAAAAAGTAGTAAATAGTGTTATGATGATGAAACTTTCCAAAATATTACTAATGTTAACAGTTTAATTCCATTACCCACAGACATTCTTGAATTCATTCACAAATTACTGTAACTATTGTCACTGATAAGCTTATTAAGCAAACGACTTCATTGACATGAATGTTCATAAATATCCTGAAGCTTATTAGCAAGAAAAACAGATATAAAAGACTGAAGGTGACACTGTCAAAAGGGTGCAACAGTAAAGAACTGACTTATTTGTAACTACAGATTCTTTAATTTTTTGTATTTTCATTAAATACGCCACCAGCTTGTTCCCCTATCCAGGCGTTTTGCTATTTCATACTTCAAATATCTGTATCTGTGATTACAAACATATCAATTCTTTACCATTGGATCGTTTTGACAACTTCACTTTCAGTTCTTTATATCCATTTTTCCCATGGATAATAAGTTTCAGGGCTACTCAAAATTCATGCAGGTTCAAGATCCGTGCCAACATAGTTGAGGGCAAAAGCTAGTGGATATTAAGAGAAGAATTGGAATGCCCAAGCCTTCAGAAATAAGAGTAAATTATTTACAGACAGACACCTTAGTATACAAAGAAGAAGGACAGTGACTTGGATCATTTTAAATTATAGTTGCCAGGAATAGACTTTGTAGAAACAGGAAAAAATATACAGAAGCATTAGGAATGTGAAGTTGCAGAAAATCTGCTACAACATCCTGGGCCGGAAGAAGATATTTTTCCCATTTGGTTGCAGTTGCTGCTCACTGTTAACCCATTGTGATACAGATTTTCTGGACACACAACTTGGTGTTTTTTCAGGCTTTTCACTTTAAATGTGTTTTTAGTGACACTTTTACATTTAATTACGTCTCTAATAGTTTTACGTCTCTATATCATGCTGATTTTCTTTCAGCCCAAGATGTTCATAAACACTGCCCGGCTAAGAAATTGGAATTCACAGAAAGAAAAGAAATGCCATGGGTTCAGTCGGTATGTGATGTTACTTTAGTGATTACAAAGTTGAGTCAGATTTACAAAGAACTTGGCAGTATGATCTTACTTATCAATATGACATGCACCCAATTGCCCTTCTTGCATACACTTGTTTGGTTGGAAGGGTGTCATAAGGCCACTAGATTCCTTCCTCGGGCAAGCTGGCCTCAAACTCCTGTAATGGTCCACAATATTCTGGATACTGACACTGGGGCAGAGTTTATGTCCAAGCTCGTGCCACATATGCTCTGCAGGGAACATATCTAAGGATTTTGCTGACTATGGGAGCAGCTAATACCATGCATACAATTGATACATACACATGCCACTATGTGGATGAGCACTGTTGTGTTGGAAATAACATCACGATACTGTCATACAAGATGTAACACGAGGATTATCGACATCTGAAAGATTGTTGTTCCGTCACAGTTCCCTCAATCACTATCAACAGCAACCTACAATCATAACCATTTGCTGGCCATACTGTGCCTTTCCAAAACACTGGAAGAATGGAATGTCCCCCAAGCTGCCGCCACACATGCTGACAGTGGTCATCGGGGATAGTGCAGAACCGTGATTCAACACTGAACACAATGTGACACCTCTCATCAGTAGTCTACCCGATGGTGCTCACACCTCTTGTATACCCTCCACCATCAACACTAGTGGCCTTTCTACTTTCGCTGAGAATCGCTGCTCTAATTGTGTACATGCCCGCTAATAGTTTGTACTTGTACAAAGTTACACTGTTATGGGTGCTTTATTTCCTTTTTCCAGACACTGCATATGAGGTGTGATCAAAAAGTTACAGGAATTTAATTCTGTCGGCTGTATACATTTTTGTTCTTTTCATATTAGTACACGTGTTCCTGATGTACCGTACATATATTTACATCTATTTTCAGTATTTAGTTCATTGTTGACAGTGGAAAAGGAGGTCTTTGTTTTTGAGTGCTCAGAGAATTTTTACTTTCGAAAAAGATGGATCAAAGATTCTCCATTAAATTTTGTTTAAAAATGGAACAAAGTGCAGTATCGCATTGGAAACATCGAGTGTGGCTTTTGGCGACTCTACTACGAGTACAAGACTTTACAAGTGGTACAAATGTTTCAAAGATGGTTGAGAAGATGTTGAAAATGACTACTGCAATTACTGACGACAATGTGGTAGGAGCGAAGTAAATTGTGGTAACCACAACCAACAGCAGGAATGGCTGGGGCTGCGGATCGGAGCCACCAGGCAGGGAAGACGCCAGCGGTGGAGCACGCACCACAAGGTAAACACAGGACAAGTCGGACGACAGACCAATGACACCTGACAACAACCAACCGCTACCGACTATAGGCGACACAAGGAGGAAGAGATAAACAACAGAGGCTTGTGGACACCAAACACAAAACGTAAATCCACTCGGAACCAGAGCCAGGCTATTGTCAACAACGAGCAACGACCAGAATGCAATACCACCAAGATAGAAACAAAACCCAGAGCGAGTACCAGACTGGCTGGACTAGGGCAGAGCGGGTCCCTATTACGAAACCGGAGAGAGCGGCTATTGGCTACTGTCTGCACGTGGCTTTCACTGTGACATAGATTAAGGCTTTCAGAATGAAAATGAGGAGAGATTTAATTAGGTGAAAAATGAATTAGTTACTTACATTATATCCTTTATTTCTCATCAACTGAGTTTGCACATGTTCCCCATGTGCTAAATATAATGCATAAATATGAATTATGTTCACTGGAAGCTCAGATGTAACTAAAGAAGATCTACGTAGTTAGTGTGTGTGTGTGTGTGTGTGTGTGTGTGTGTGTGTGTGTATGTGTGTGTGTGAAGTTTGATTTCAACTTGCAATGGTACAGAATATAAAATACAATGGCCAGGTTGCCCTCCCTTACCACACAGACATAGGACACTCATTTACAGAAGGAAATGGCTTTCACTCAAATCATTTTTCAATGTCGGCCACTGTGGAAGACATGTTCTACAACAAACACATTGTTAATGATATGCAGAAAAACCTGCATATTCATTCCAGTGGCAGGAAAATGTATCTCCTGGAGCAGATAGATATACATTTATAAATGAAAAATAACAAAATGTATACCACCTGAAAAAGAAAGGTTTACCAGTCACACCTGATTCTACTGACTCTTTTAGACCTGTTGTAAAGTTACAGAATTTTTAATACTGCAGTTTACCACAATAGCATTGTCTGTGTTTTCACGTCGGCTAAAGATCTTATTCTTTCCCAAACCCACAACGCCTCTCAACTCTCAACTGCTTCAATCCTGTATATGAACATGAGGAATTAGAGCACAGCAGAAAGGCCTTTTGAAGTACATTACTTGACACACATTTCCTCAGACAGGTCCGATAATAATTTAAGTTAAATAGTGACAACAGTTGGAGACTGTGGCTGAAATTCACTACATTCTAGTTCAATCCCAAGGGAACATGTACGCCAGGTTAGTGCTGTTTCTTCTAAATACACGAGCTACAACAAAAAACTTTGTCGATGACTAATATTCAGTGTTTTATCAAGAATGAAAACACATGATACGTGAAGGATAGAAAATACTGCGAAGCTACTCACACCACGAGGATTAAATCACCTCCTACTCCTCCTTTCACAAGGTACACTTCAGGAGACAAGCACACATTTACGCAACATAGGCTTTCACAGCGACTGTTCACATTAGTCAAAACTTCTGGACTGGCTTGTGGGAGGACGGCACAGTCGATGAATAAAATTATTTCTGACATTTCATCTCCGACTGAGGTAGACATCTTAGGATTGGTTGGTTTTTGGGGGTTAAAGAGACCAGACTGCTATGGTCATTGGTCCCTTTTTCTAATACTAAAAACACCCACAGAGAATAAGAACAATCAACAAACGAGAGGACAGATGACACAGAACGAGAGAAACTGAGACAAAGACCAGACAAGACGAACTAAAATTACACGGAGAGTGACGGTGGGTTGCCGACCATAGAAACAGAAAAGGAAAAGCCAACCACCGAGAAACACATTAAAAAAAGCACACTAAAATCGTAGCCCATAGGCCAGAATCAACACAAAAACACACACAAAAACACACACATTTACATTAAGCGATAAAATCCCCCTGCCCGAATAAAATGCAAAACTAAGTCTGCTATGGAACAGTCATAAGTTAAAAGCGCAGAGAGCATTTCAGCCATTGCAAAAGTCTGCCTGAGCACAGTTAAAAGGGCGCACTCCCACAGAATATGGACCACTGTCAAGGAAGCCCCACAACGACAAAGAGGTGGATCCTCACGACACAGGAAATAACTATGCATCAGTCAGGTGTGGCCAATGCGGAGACGACAAAGGATGACTGAGTCCCTGCGATGGCTCGCATGGATGACCACCACACAGTCATCGTCTCCTTGTTATGACGGAGTTTGTTTGGCATGGGCAGGTTGCGCCAATCACTGTCCCCTAAATCTAAGACTTTTTGGCGTAATAGTGCCCGCAAATCAGTCTCCGGGAGGCTAATCTCCAGAGATGCTTTACTGGTGGCCTCTTTCGCCAGGCAGTCAACAGTTTCATTGCAAGCTATCTCAACATAGCCTGGGTTCCAAACAAAGACAACAGATCCGCCGCAACGGGCAAGATTATGCAGGGACAACTGGATAGCCATCACCAGACGAGAATGAGGGAAACACTGGTCGAGAGCTGGTAAACCGCTCAGGTAATTGCCACAGATAATGAAGGACTCACCTGAGCAGGAGCGGAGATACTCTAGAGCTCGAAAGATGGTGACCACGTCAGCAGTGTAAAAGCTGCAGCCAGCCGGTAACGAAAGATGTTCACAATGGTCCCCTAGAGTTAGGGCATAACCGACACGACCAGCAACCATCGAACCGACAGTGAGGACAATGCCAGAGCCGTGATACGTGGCTAAGATGGAATAAAAGTGGTGGCGCAAGACCTCCGGAGGGACTGAGTCCTTCGGGCACTGTGCCAATTACAGCCGAAGGCAAGGGCGAGGCACACACCAAGGCAGCATACACTATGTGGTATAATTAGTACACAGGCACAATCATTACATTTCATCCATTACCTGATGTGAAGTATTTCTGAGGAAACCTGCAGAAAGCTCCTCCCTCAATGGCATCACTTTGTTGGTATAATTAGTACACAGACACAATCATTACATTTCTTTTATGGAGTTTGTTTGTTGGAATGGTTACTACAAAGCCAAAATCATTGCATTTCATTCATTACCCTATGTATGGTTACTACAATCATTACATTTCATCCATTACCTGATGTGACATATTTCTGAGGGAAGCTACATAAAGCTCCTCCCTCATTTCGTTTGTTTATTGGTATGGTTCCTACAAACCCAGAATCATGGAATTTCATCTATCACCCTATGTGAAATATTTCTGAGAAAAGCTACAGAAAGGTCCTCCCTCATTTGCGTTTGTTTTTTGGTATGGTTACTACAAAGCCAGAATCATCGCATTTCATCTATAACCCTATGTGATGTATTTCAGAGAGAACGTGCAGAATGCTCCTCCCTCACTTTCATCTGATCGTTGGTATGATTAGTACACTACCCTACATGAAGTATTTCTAAGAGAAGGTGCAGAAAGCTCCTCCATCACTTTCATCTGATTGTTGGTATGATTAGTACACAGACACAATCATTACATTTCATCCATTACCTGATGTGAATTATTTCTGAGGGAAGCTGCAGAAAGCTAATCACTCAATTGAATCCCATTGTTGGTATGATTAGTACAGAGACAAAATCATTACATTTCTTCTATGGACTTTGTTTGTTGGTATGGTTACTACAAAGCCAGAATCATCGCATTTCATCTATTACCCTATGTGAAGTATTTCTGAGGAGAGCTACAGAAAGCTCCTCCCACATTTGCATTTGTTTGTTGGTATGGTTACCACAAAACCAGAATCATTGCATTTCAGCTATTACCCTATGTAATGTATTTCATGGAAAAGCTGCAGAAAGCTCTTCCCTCACTTGCATCTGTTTATGGTATGATTAGTACACAGACACAAACAGTACATTTAATCCATTACCAGATGTGAAGTATTTCTGAGGGAAGCTGCAGAAAGCTCTTCCCTCACTTACATCTGTTTGTTGTTATTATTAGTACACAGACACAATCACTGCATTTCATCCATTACCTGATGTGAGGTATTTCTGAGGGGGGCTACAGGAAGCTCCTACCTCAGTTGTGTTTGTTTGTTGGTATTATTACTACAAATCCAGGATCATCGCATTTCATCTATTACCCGTTGTGATGTATTTCTGAGAAAAGCTACAGAAGGCTCAAGCGTCACTTGCGTTTGTTTGTTGGTATGGTTACTACAAAGCCAGAATCATTGCATATCATCCATTACCCTATGTGATGTATTTCAGCCGATGAAAGCTCCTTAATCACTTGCCTCTGTTTGTTGGAATGATTAGTACACAGACACAATCAGTACATTTCACCCATTGCCTGATGTGAAATATTTCAAAGGGAAGCTACAGAAAGCTCCTCCATGATTTGCGTTTGTTTGTTGGTGGGGTTACTACGATGCCAGAATCAACGCATTTCATCTATTACCCTATGTGATTTATTTCTGAGAATAGCTAGAGAAAGCTCCTGCATTATATGCGTTTGTTTGTTGCTATGGTTACTACAAAGCCAGAATCATTGCATTTCAACCATTGCGATATGTGGTGTATTTCAGCGAGAAGCAGCAGAAAGCTCCTCCCTCACTTGCATCTGTTTGTTGGTATTCTTACTACAAAACCAGAATCATTGCATTTCATTTATTACTCTATGTGATGTATTTCAGGGAGTAGTAGCAGAAAGCTCTTCCCTCACTTGCATCTGTTTGTTGCTATTATTAGTACACATACACAAACATTAAATTTCATTTACTAGATGATGTGAAGTATTTCTCAGGGATGCTCTGGAAGCAGCTCCCTTATTTGCATTTGTTTTTTGGTATGGTTACTACAAAGCCAGAATCATACCATTTCATTTATTACCCAATGTGATGTATTTCAGAGAGAAGTTGCAGAAAGCTCCTCCTTCACTTGCAACTGTTTGTTGTATGATTAGTACACAGATACAAACAATACATTTCATTTATTACACGATGTGAATTATTTCTGAGGGATGCTACAGAAAGCTCCTCCCTAATTTGCATTAGTTTGTTGGTATGGTTACTACAAAGCCAGAATCATCGCACTTCATTTATTACCCTATGTGAAGTATTTCTGAGAATAGCTACAGAAAGCTCCTCCCTCATTTGCATTTGTTTGTTGCTATGGTTACTACAAAGCCAGAATCATCGCATTTCATCTATTACACTATCTGAGGTATTTCAGAGAGGAGCAGCAGAAATTTCCTCCCTCACTTGCTCTGTACGTTGGTATGATTAGTACACAGGCACAATCATTACATTTCATCCATTACCTGATGTGAAGTATTTCTGAGGGAAGGTACAGAAAGCTCCTCCCTCATTTGCATTTGTTTGTTGGTATGGTTACTGTGAAGCCAGAAACATTGTGTTTCATCCATTATCCTATGTGGTGTATCTCAGAGAGAAGCTGCAGAAAGCTCGCCCCTCACTTGCAACTGTTTGTTGTTGTGATTAGTACACAGACACAATCATTACACTTCATCCATTACTTGATGTGAAATATATCTGAGGGAAGCTACAGAAAGCACCTCCCTCATTTGCGTTTGTTTTTTGGTATGATTACTACAAAGCCAGAAACATCGCGTTTCGTCCATTACCCCATGTGATGTATATCAGAGAGAAGCTGCAGTATGCTCTTTCCTCACTTGCATCTGTTTATGGCAATATTACTACACAGACACAATCATTACATTACATCCATTACCGGATGTGAAGTATTTCTGGGGGAAGCTAAAAAAGCTCCTCCGTCATTTGCGTTTGTTTGTTGGTGGGGTTACTACAAAGCCAGAATCATCGTATTTCATCTATTACCCTATGTCATGTATTTCAGAGGAAAGCTCCTGAAAGCTCCTTTCTCACTTGCAACACTTCGTTGGAATGATTACTACAGAAAGCACGTCCCTCATTTGCGTTTGATTGTTAGTATGGTTACTACAAAGCTAGAATCATTGCATTTCACCTATTTTCAGAGAAAAGCTGTAGAATTCTTGTCCCTCACTTGCACCTGTTTGTTGTTATGATTAGTACACAGAACAATCATTACATTTCATCCATTACCTGATGTGAAGTATTTCTGAGGGAAGCTACAGAAAGCTCCTCCCTCATTTGCGTTTGTTTGTTGGAATGGTTACTACGAAGCCAGAATCATTGCATTTCATCCATTACCCTATGTAATGTAATTCAGAGAGATCATGCAGAAAGCTCCTCCCTCACTTGCATCTATTTGTTGGAATGATTAATACACAGACACAAACATCACATTTCGACCATTACCTGATGTGAAGTATTTCTCAGGGAAGCTACAGAAAGCTCCTCACTCCTTTGCGATTGTTTGTAGGTATGGTTACTACAATGCCAGAATCATCGCATTTCATCTATTACCTAATGTGATGTATTTCAGAAAGAAGCTGCAGAAAGGTCCTCCCTCACTTGCATCTGTTTGTTGGAATGATTAATACACGGACACAATCATTACATTTCATCCATTACCTGATGTGAAGTATTTCTGAGTGAAGCTACAATAAAATCCTTCCTCAGTTGCGTTTGTTGGTTGGTATGGTTACTACAAAGCCAGAATCATCGCATTTCATTTATTACCCCATGTGAAGTATTTAAGAGAAAAGGTGAAGAAATCTCCTCCCTCACTTGCTTCTGTTTATGGTATGATTAGTACACAGACACGAACATTGCATTTCATCCATTACCTGATGTGAAATATTTCTCAGGAAAGCTACAGGAAGCACAACCCTCATTTGCGTTTCTTTGTTGGTATGGTTACTACAATGCCAGAATCATCGCATTTCATCTATTACCTAATGTGATGTATTTCAGAAAGAAGCTGCAGAAAGCTCCTCCCTCACTTGCATCTGTTTTTGGAATGATTAATACAGAGACACAATCATTACATTTCATCCATTACCTGATGTGAATTATTTCTGAGGGAAACTACAGAAAGATCATCCCTCAGATGCGTTTGTTTGTTGGTATGGTTACTGTGAAGCCAGAAACATTGTGTTTCATCCATTATCCTATGTGGTGTATCTCAGAGAGAAGCTGCAGAAAGCTCGTCCCTCACTTGCAGCTGTTTGTTGTTGTGATTAGTACACAGACACAATCATTACACTTCATCCATTACTTGATGTGAAATACATCTGAGGGAAGCTACAGAAAGCACCTCCCTCATTTGCGTTTGTTTTTTGGTATGATTACTACAAAGCCAGAATCATCGCATTTCGTCCATTACCCCATGTGATGTATATCAGAGAGAAGCTGCAGTATGCTCTTTCCTCACTTGCATCTGTTTATGGCAATATTAGTACACAGACACAATCATTACATTACATCCATTACCGGATGTGAAGTATTTCTGGGGGAAGCTAAAAAAGCTCCTCCGTCATTTGCGTTTGTTTGTTGGTGGGGTTACTACAAAGCCAGAATCATCGTATTTCATCTATTACCCTATGTCATGTATTTCAGAGGAAAGCTCCTGAAAGCTCCTTTCTCACTTGCAACACTTCGTTGGAATGATTACTACAGAAAGCACCTCCCTCATTTGCGTTTGATTGTTGGTATGGTTACTACAAAGCTAGAATCATTGCATTTCACCTATTTTGAGAGAAAAGCTGTAGAATCCTTGTCTCTCACTTGCACCTGTTTGTTGTTATGATTAGTACACAGAACAATCTTTACATTTCATCCATTACCTGATGTGAAATATTTCTGAGGGAAGCTACAGAAAGCTCCACCCTCATCTGCGTTTGTTTGTTGGTATGGTTACTACAAAGCCAGAACCCTCACATTTCATCTATTACCCAATGTGAAGTATTTCTGAAAAAAACTGCAGAAAACTCCTCCCTCATTTGTGTTTCTTTGTTGGTATGGTTACTACAAAGCCAGAATCATTGCATTTCATTTATTATCCTAAGTGAAGTATTTCTGAGGGAAGCAGCACAAAGCTCCTCCCTCACTGGCATCTGTTTGTTGATATGATTAGTACTCAAACACAACCATTACATTTCATCCATTACCTAATGTGAAGTATTTCTGAGGGAAGCTACAGAAAGCTCTTCCCTCATTTACGTTTATTTGTTTGTATGGTTACTACAAAACCAGAATCATCGCTTTTTATCTGTTATCCTATGTGATGTATTTCAGAGAGAAGCTGCAGAAAGCTCCTCCCTCATTTGCATCTGTTTGTTGGTATTCTTACTACAAAACCAGAATCATCACATTTCATTTATTACTCTATGTGATGTATTTCAGAGTGAAGTTTGCAGAAAGCTCTTATCTCACTTGAATCTGTTTGTTGGTATTATTAGTGCACAGACACAAGCATTAAATTTCATTTACAAGATGATGTGAAGTATTTCTCAGATATGCTACAGAAAGCTCTTCCCTAATTTGCATTTGTTTGTTGGTATGGTTACTACGAAGCCAGATTCATCCCATTTCATTTATGACCCTATGTGATGTATTTCAGAGAGAAGCTGCAATAATCTCCTCCCTCGCCTGCATCTGTTTTTGTATGATTAGTACACAGACACATGTATTTCGGAGGAAAGCTGCAGAAAGCTCCTTTCTCACTTGCATCAGTTCGTTGGAATGATTACTACAGAAAGCACCTCCCTCATTTGTGTTTGTTTGTTGGTATGATTAGTACACAGACTCAATCATTACATTTCATTTATTACATGATGTGAAATATTACTGAAGGCTGCTACTGAAAGCTTCTCCCTAATTTTCATTTCTTTGTTTGTATGATCACTACAAAGTTAGAATCATCACATTTCATCTATTACCCTATGCCAAATATTTCTGAGAATAGCTATAGAAAGCTCATCCCTCATTTGCATTTGTTTCTTCGTATGGTTATTACAAATCAAGAATCTTCGCAATTCATTTATTACCCTATGTGATGTATTTCAGAAAAAAAACCTGCAGAAAGCTTTTCCCTCACTTGCATCTGTTTATGGTATTCTTACTACAAAACCAGAATCACCGCATTTCATTTATTACTCTATGTGATGTATTTTAGAGAGAAGTTGCAGTAAGCTCCTCCTTCACTTGCATCATTTTGTTGTATGATTAGTACACACACACAAACATTACATTTCATTCATTACATGGTGTGAAGTATTTCTGAGGGATGCTACAGAAAGCTCCTCCCTAATTTGCAATTGTTTGTTGGTATGGTTACTACGAAGCCAGAATCATTGCATTTTATCTATTACCCTATGTGAAGTATTTCTGAGAATACACAAACATTTCATTTCATTTACTTGATGATGTGAAGTATTTCTCAGGTATGATCTGAAAGCAGCTCCCTAATTTGCATTTGTTTGTTGGTATAGTTACTACAAAGCCAGAATCATCCCATTTCATTTATTACCCAATGTGATGTATTTCAGAGAGAAGTTGCAGAAAGCTAATCCTTCACTTGCATCATTTTGTTGTATGATTAGTACACACACAAGAACATTACATTTCATTTATTACATGAATTGAAGTATTTCTGAGGGATGCTACAGAAAGAACCTCCCTAATTTGCATTTGTTTGTTGGTATGGTTACTACGAAGCCAGAATCATCGCATTTCATCTATTACCCTATGTAAAGTATTTCTGAGTATAGCTACAGAGAGCTCCTCCGTCATTTGCATTTGTTTGTTGCTAGGCTACTACAAAGCCAGAATCATCGCATTTTACCTATTACCCTATGTGAGGTATTCCAGAGAGGAGAAGCAGAAAGCTCCTCCCTCACTTGCTCTGTATGTTGGTATGATTAGTACTAAGACACAATCATTACATTTCATCCATTACCTGATGTGAAGTATTTCTGAGGGAAGCTACAGAAAGCTCCTCCCTCATATGCGTTTGTTTGTTGGAATGGTTACTACGAAGCCAGAATCATTGCATTTCATCCATTACCCTATGTAATGTAATTCAGAGAGACCATGCAGAAAGCTCCTCCCTCACTTGCATCTGTTTGATGGAATGACTAATACACAGACACAAACATCACATTTCGACCATTACCTGATTTGAAGTATTTCTCAGGGAGGCTACAGAAAGCTCCTCACTCCTTTGCGATTGTTTGTAGGTATGGTTACTACAATGCCAGAATCATCGCATTTCATCTATTACCTAATGTGATGTATTTCAGAAAGAAGCTGCAGAAAGGTCCTAACTCACTTGCATCTGTTTGTTGGAATGATTAATACACAGACACAATCATCACATTTTGTCCATTACCTGATGTGAAGTATTTCTGAGGGAAGCTGCAGAAAGCTCTTCGCTCATTGCATTTGTTTTTGTTGTTCTGATCAGTACACAGACACAATCATTACATTTCATCCATCACCTGATGTAAAATATTTCTGAGGGAAGCTACAGGAAGCACAACCCTCATTTGCGTTTCTTTGTTGGTATGGTTACTACAATGCCAGAATCATCGCATTTCATCTGTAACCTAATGTGATGTATTTCAGAAAGAAGCTGCAGAAAGCTCCTCCCTCACTTGCATCTGTTTTTGGAATGATTAATACAGAGACACAATCATTACATTTCATCCATTACCTGATGTGAATTATTTCTGAGGGAAACTACAGAAAGATCCTCCCTCAGATGCATTTGTTGGCTCGTATGGTTACTACAAAGCCAGAATTATCGCATTTCATCTATTACCCCATGTGATGTTTTCAGAGAGAGACTGCAGGAATCTCCTCCCTCACTACCATCTGATTGTTGGTACCATTAGTGCACAGACACAATCATTACATTTCGTCCATTACCTGATGTGAAGTATTTCTGAAGGAAGCTACAGAAAGATCCTCCCTCAATTGCATTTGTTTATTGAAATGTTTACTATAAAGAAAGAATTATCGCATTTCATCTATTACCCTATGTGAAGTATTTCTGAGAATAGCTACAGAAAGCTACTCATTCATTTGTGTTTGTTTTTGGTATGGTTACTACAAAGCCAGATTCATTTCATTTCATCTATTACCCCATGTGATGTATTTCAGAGAAAATCTGCAGAAAGCTCATCCCTCATTTGCTTCTGTTTATGGTATGATTAGTACACAGAGACAATCATTGCATTTCATCCATTACCTGATGTGAAATATTTCTGAGGGAAGCTACAGAAAGCACAACCCTCTTTTGCGTTTCTTTGTTGGTATGGTTACTACAAAGCCGGAATCATCGCATTTCATCTATTACCCTATGTGATGTATTTCAGGGAAAATCTGCAGAAAGCTCATCCCTCATTTGCATCTGTTTATGGTATGATGAGTACACAGACACAATAATTACATTTCATCCATTACCGGATGTGAAGTATTTCTCAGGGAAGCTGCAGAAAGCTCCTCCCACACTTGCATCTGTTTGTTGTTACGATTAGTACACAGACACAATCATTACATTTTTTCCATTACCTGATGTGAAATATTTCTCAGGGGAGCTACAGAAAGCTCCTCTCACAGTTGCGTTTGTTTGTTGGTATGGTTACTACAAATATAGTGTCATCGTATTTCATCTATTACCCTATGTGAAATATTTCTAAATAAAGCTACAGGAAGCTCAAGTGTTATTTGCATTTGTTTGTTGGTATGGTTACTACAAAGCCAGAATCATCGCAATTCATCTATTACTTTATGTGATTTATTTCAGCATGGAGCTGCAGAAAGCTCCACCCTCACTTGCATCTCTTTGTTATAATGATTAATACACACACACACTCATTACATAACATACATTACCTGATGTGAAATATTTCTGAGGGAAGCTGCAGAAAGCTCTTCCCTCACTTGCATCTGTTTATGGTATGATTAGTACACAGATACAATCACTACTTTTCATCCATTACCGGATGTGAAGTATTTCTGAGGGGGGCTACAGCAAGCTCCTCAATCATTTGCGTTTGTTTGTTAGTATTATTACTACAAAGCCAGAATCATCGCATTTCATCTGTTACCCTATGTGAAGTATTCCTGAGAGAAGCTACAGAAGGCTCAAGTGTCTTTTGCGTTTGTTTGTTTTTATGGTTACTACAAAACCAGAATCAACGCATTTCATTTATTACTCTATGTGATATATTTCAGAGAGAAGTTGTGGAAAGCTCTTCCCTCACTTGCATCTGTTTGTTGGTATTATTAGTACACATACACAAACATTAAATTTCATATACTAGATGATGTGAAGTATTTCTGAGGGATACTACAGAGAGCTGCTCCCTAATTTGCATTTGTTAGTTGGTATGGTTACTTCAAAGCCAGAATCATTGCATTTTATCTATTACTCTAAGTGAGGTATTTCATAGAGGAGCAGCAGATAGCTCCTCCCTCACTTGCTCTGTATGTTGGTATGATTAGTACAAAGACACAATCATTACATTTCATCCATTACCTGATATGGAGTATTTCTGAGGGAAGCTACAGAAAGCTCCTCCCTCTATGGCGTGCATTTGTTGGTAAGATTACTACTAAGCCAGAATCATTGCATTTCATCTATTACCCTATTTGATGTATTTCAGAGAGAAGCTGTAGAAAGCTCATCCCTCACTTGCATCTGTTTGTTGTTATGATTGGTACACAGAGACAATCATTACACTTCATTCACTACCTAATGTGAAGTATTTCTGAGGGAAGCTACAGAAAGCTCCCCCCTCATTTGGATTTTGTTTGTTGGTATGGTTACTACAAAGCCAGAAACATCGGATTTCATCTACTACCTTATGTGAAGTATTTCTGAGACAAGCTGCAGAACGCTTCTCCCTCACTTGCATCTGTTTGTTGGTAAGATTACTATACAGACACTATGGTTACATTTCATCCCTTACCTGATGTGAAATATTTCTGTGGGATGCTACAGAAAGCTCCACCTGCACTTGTGTTTGTTTGTTGGTATGGATACTAGAAGCCCAGAATCATCGCATTTCATCTATTACCCTATGTGATGTATTTCTGAGAGAAGCTGCAGAAAGATCGTCCCTCACTTGCATCTGTTGTTGGTATGATTAGGACACAGACACAATTATTACACTTCATCCATTACCTGATGTAAAGTATTTATGAGACAAGCTACAGAATGCTCATCCCTCATTTGCGTTTGTTTGCTGGTATGGTTACTTCAAAGCCAGAATAACCGCATTTTATCTAATACTCTATGTGAAGTTTTTGTGAGGGAAGCTGCAGATCACTCCTCCATCATTTGTATCTGATTGTTGGTAAGATTAGTGCTCACACTCATTCAATACCTTTCATCAATTACCTAATGTGAACTATTTCTGAGGGTAGCTAGAGAAAGCTCCTCCCTCATTTGTGTTTGTTTGTTGGTATGGTTACTACAAACCCAGAATCATCCCATTTCATCTATTACCCTATGTGAAGTATCTCTGATAGTAGCTGCAGAAAGTTCCTCCCTCACTTGCATTTTTTTCGTATGATTAGTACACAAACACAATCATTACATCTCATCCATAACCTGATGTGTAGTATTTCTGAGGGAAGCTACAGCAAACTCATCCCCCATTTGAGTTTGTTTGTTGGTGTGGTTACTACAAAGCCAGAATCATCGCATTTCATTTTTATCCTATGTGAAGTATCTCAGAGAGAAGCTGCAGAAAGTTCCTCCCTCACTTGCATATGTTTGTTGGTATGATTAGTACACAGACACAAACATTACATTTCATCCATTACCTGATGTGAAGTAATTCTGAGGGAAACTGCAGAAAGCTCCTCCCTCATTTGCGTTTCTTTGTTGGTGTGGTTACTAGAAAGCCAGAATCATCGCATTTCATCCGTTACCTTAAGTGGAGTAATTCTGAGAGAAGCTGCTGGAAGATCCTCCCTCACTAGCATCTCTTTTTTGGTATGATTAGTACACAGGAACGATCATTACATTTCATCCATTAACTGATGTGAGGTATTTAT
The DNA here is from genome assembly GCF_023897955.1 of Schistocerca gregaria. Lineage (NCBI taxonomy): Eukaryota > Metazoa > Arthropoda > Insecta > Orthoptera > Acrididae > Schistocerca > Schistocerca gregaria. The sequence continues at coordinate 22,312,996 of NW_026061710.1, forward strand.
TATAGAAGCTACTGAAAGCTCCTCCCCTATTTGCGTCTCTTTGATGGTATGGTTACTGCAAAGCCAGAATAATCGCATTTCAATCATTACCCAATGTGAAGTATTTCAGAGAGTAGCTGCAGAAAGCTTCTCCCTCACTTGCATCTGTTTGTTGCTATGATTAGTACACAGACACAATCATTACAGTTCATCCATTACATGATGTGAAGTATTTATGAGGGAAGGTACAGAAAGCTACTCCCTCATTTGTGTCACTATGTTGGTATGGTTACTACAAAGCCACAATAATCGCATTTTGTCCACTACCCTATTTGATGTATTTCTGAGAGAAGCAGCAGAAAGCTTCTCCCTCACTTGCATCTGTTTGTTGGTATGATTAGTACACAGACACTATCATTACACTTCATCCATTACCTGGTATGAAGCATTTCTGACGGAAGCATCGGAAAGCTCCTCCCTCATTTGCGTTTGATTGTTGGTATGGTTACTACAAAACCAGAATCATCACATTTCACCTATTACCCTATGTGAAGTATTTCAGAGTATAGCTACAGAAAGCTCCCCCATCATTTGCGTTTGTTTGTTGGCCTGGTAACTCCAAAGGCAGAATCATCGCATTTTAATTATTACCCTATGTGATATATTTCAGAGAGAAGATGCTGAAAGCTCCTCCCTCACTTGCATCTGTTTGTTAATTTGATTAAACAGGCACAATCATTACATTTCATCCATTTCCTGATGTGAAGGATTTCTGAGGGAAGCTACATAATGCTCCTCCCTCATTTGCATCTGTTTGTTGGTATGATTAGTACACAGACACAATCATTACATTTCATCCATTACCTGATATGGAGTATTTCTGAGGGAAGCTACAGAAAGCTCCTCCCTCATTGGCGTGCATTTGTTGGTAAGTTTACTACTAAGCCAGAATAATCGCATTTCAATCATTACCCAATGTGAAGTATTTCAGAGAGTAGCTGCAGAAAGCTTCTCCCTCACTTGCATCTGTTTGTTGGTATGATTAGTACACAGACACAATCATTACAGTTCATCCATTACATGATGTGAAGTATTTATGAGGGAAGGTACAGAAAGCTACTCCCTCATTTGTGTCACTATGTTGGTATGGTTACTACAAAGCCACAATAATCGCATTTTGTCCACTACCCTATTAGATGTATTTCAGAGAGAAGCTGCAGAAAGCTCCTCCCTCACTTGCATCTGTTTGTTGGTATGATTAGTACACAGACACTATGGTTACATTTCATCCCTCATTTGTGTCACTATGTTGGTATGGTTACTACAAAGCCACAAGAATCGCATTTTGTCCACTACCCTATTTGATGTAATTCTGAGAGAAGCTGCAGAAAGCTTCTCCCTCACTTGCATCTGTTTGTTGGTAAGATTAGTACACAGACACTATCATTACACGTCATCCATTACCTGGTGTGAAGTATTTCTGATGGAAGCTTCAGAAAGCTCCTCCCTCATTTGCGTTTGATTGTTGGTATGGTTACTACAATGCCAGAATCATCGCATTTCACCTAATACCCTATGTGAAGTATTTATGAGTATAGCTACAGAAAGCTCCTCCCTGATTTTAATTAGTTTGTTGGTATGGTTATTACAAAGCCAAAATCATGGGATTTCATTTTTTACCCTATGTGGTGTATTTCAGATAGAAGCTACAGAAAGCTCCTCCCTCACTTCCATCTGTCTGTTGGTATGATTAGTAGACGGTGACAATCATTATATTTAATCCATCACCTGATGTGAAGGATTTCTGAGGGAAGCTGCTGAAAGCTGCTCCCTCACTTGCGTCTCTTTGTTGGTATGGTTAGTACAAAGCCAGAATCTTATCATTACATCCATTAACCTATGGATGTGTTTCAGAGAGAAGCTGCAGAAAGCTCCTCCCACACTTGCATCTGTTTGTTGCTATGATTAGTACACAGACACAATCATTTCATTACATCCATTACCTGATGTGAAGTTTTTATGGGAGAAGCCACAGAAAGCTCCTCCCTCACTTGCGTCTCTTTGTTGGTATGGTTAGTACAATGCCAGAATAATCGCATTTCTTCTATTACCCTATTTGAAGTATTTCTGAGAGATGTTGCAGAAAGCTCCTCCCTCACTTGTATCTGTTTGTTGGTATGATTAGTACACAGACCCAATCATGACATCTCATCATTTACCTGATGTGAAGTATTTATGAGAGGAGCCACAGAAGGCTCCTCCCTCATTTGCGTCTAATTGTTGGTATGATTACTACACAGACAGAATCATCACGTTTCATGCATTACCCTATGTGAAATATTTCTGAGAGAAACTACAGAAAGTTCCTCCCTCCTTTGCATCTCTTTGTTGGTATGGTTACTATGAAGCCAGAAACATCGCACTTCACCCTTTACCCTATATGCAGTATTTCTGAGAGAAGCTGATGAAAGCTTTTCACTCATTTGCTTCTCTTTGTTGGTATGGTTACTACTAAGCCAGAATCATCGCGTTTCCTCCATTACCTTATGTGAAGTATTTCTGAGAGATGTTGCAGTAAGCTCCTCCCTCATAGGCATATCTTTGTTGGTAAGGTTATTACGAACTCGGAATCATCGCATTTCGTCCATTACACTGTTGTTGTTTTGGTTGTTGTTGTTGTGGTCTTCCGTCCTTAGACTGGTTTGATGCACCTCTCCCTGCTACTCTATCATGTGCAAGCTTCTTCATCTCCCAGTACCTACTGCAACCTAGATCCTTCTGAGTCTGCTTGGTGTATTCATCTTTTGGCCTCCCTCTACGATTCTTACCCTCCACACTGGAATCCAATACTAAATTGGCGATCTCTTGATGCCTCAGAACATGTCCTACCAACCGATTCCTCCTTCTGGTCAAGTTGTGCCAGTCACCAACTTTCTCTTCCGAATGCGAAAATATTTTGTTGAGCCCAACCTACATAGGTAGGAATGATCATCAAAATAAAATAAGAGAAATCAGAGCTCGAACAGAAAGGTTTAGGTGTTAATTTTTCCCGCTCGCTGTTCGGGAGTGGAATAGTAGAGAGATAGTATGATTGTGGTTCGATGAACCCTCTGCCAAGCACTTAAATGCGAATTGCAGAGTAGTCATGTAGACGTAGATGTAGATGTAGGAGGCATTGATTGTAAATTGCCACTAGCATACTTCATATACGACCAGAATATCTTGGATTTGTTTGCCAGGTTTCGAGAAAAAGTTTCGTCGTGGAAACTGTTATAGGCATCTCGCATTGAACTCTGGCTATCCTTTAGAGAAGCCCGGAATTTAGCGCAATCTTAGGGATTTTGCGTCTGTTTAAATTTGGCATGTTTGTTTCGTTGTTTCTGCAACAGTGTTCTAACCCGTTTTGTGTACCACGGAGGAACAGCTCCGCCGTTTCTTAGTTTATTTCGTATAAATCTCTCAATTGCTGCCGATACTATTTTTTGAATGCAAACGACTTCTGGTCTACGCTTATATTATTAATTTGGAATGAGTCTCTCAGGAAGGCGTCAAGTGAATTTTTATCAGCATTTTTGAATAGGTATACTTTTTGTTTGTTTTTCGAGGATTTCGGGATTACAATATACAGTCTCACTACGACAACCCTGTGTTCACTAATCCCTATAACGGTTTTGATGCTCGTTATTAACTCAGGATTATTTGTCATTTGCACTTTCTTTAGTTTCAGTAAAAACCTAAATTTGGGAAATTTGTGGTAAGTTCCTATGGGACCAAACAGCTGAGACCATCGGTCCCTAACTTAACTGACTTACATTACGGACAAAACACACACCCGTGGCCCGAGGAAGGACTCGAACCTCCGAGGGGAGCCGTGCGAACCGTGGCAAGGCGCCCAAGACAAATCGGCTACCGCGTGCGGCTCTCTCTACCTGCATTATTCAGTGAAATATTGACTTTTGAAATAATACGGACTTTAGCATATCCCTGCACAATATCAACAGCAAGGCTTCCAAGACACTTCCCTGGGGCACAATCTAAGTTACTTTGATATTTAATGATGACTCTTCATCCAAGATTAGAAGCTACATTCTCCTTATCAAATATCCTCAACTGACGCAAATTTTCATTGATACCTCATAGTGCCTTACTTTTGATAATAGTATAGCCGTGGTACTGAATCAAATACTTTTCGAAAAACGAAAAATACTGCATTTATCTGCCTTCGTCCATTACTTTTAGCAGTCATCTGATAAAACAGCGAGTTGGGTTTCACGTGATCATTGTTTTCGGAAATCATACAGGTTGCCATGGGGAGGTCATTCTGTCAGAGATACCTCGTTATTTTTTAAATTTAGAATATATTCGAAGATTCTATAACAAATCGATATCAAGGATACCGGGTACGATCTGTGATATCTTCCAACTACTGGGCAGGGCTTTTGTTCGTGCGATGGGCGATGGATTATAGTTAACAGAACTGCTAACGCAGCTGCAAATACAATGCACCGTGTTAAGGGATCGGTCGAGCCATGGAGCTTCATTCAATTTGAGAGCTTTCAGCTGTTCTCAATGTTCGATGATCTATTGGAATTTGCCGGACGCAATGGCCGAATGGTTCTAGGCGCTTCAGTCCGGGAATGGGCTGCTGCTACGGTCGCAGGTTCGAATCCTGCCTCGGGCATGGATGTGTGTGATGTCCTTAGGTTAGTTAGGCTTAAGTAGTTCCAGGTCTAGGGGACTGATGACTTCAGATGTTAAATCCTATAGGGCTCAGAGCAATTTGAACCATCTGTTGAAACTGATTAAAGGTAAACACATTATATGAGCAGAAGCGTTCTCTTCAGCAAATGCTTTGCAAAAAACAGATGACAGTCCTTTTTGAACAGCAATCTGTTGTAGACTAATTATTATTGGTTTTCCCATATTAAGGATACTGCAAATAATTAAACAGTATTTTCACCATATTTATAACGCATCTTCCTAGTCATTCTGGGAGTATGGATATACGTTATAACACATATAAAAACTATAGGCCATGAAAGAATAATGCGAATGAGACGAAAATCCGTTGATGTGTAGTACATGTACAGAACAATGTGGATGATTTATCCAACAGAAAGTGCTTCAGAAATCGAGCAAGTAAGTAACGCGTTGATCCACATCTGGTGCTTATTCAGGTATTTATTCGATTCGGCATTATTAAGTACAGTTGTTGGATGTTCTCCTGAGGTATATCGTGCCAAAATTCTGTCTAACTGACGCGTTAGATCGGCGAAATCCCGACGAAAGATCCATACCCAAAGACTGGAAAGTTTGCACAGGTCACACCAATATTCAAGAAAGGTAGTAGGATAACATTATGAATTACCTCGAAGAAAACGACCTATTGACACACAGTGAACATGGATTTAGTGAAGATCGTTCTTATGTAACATGTGAAGTGTTGACTGCTATTGACAAGTGATTTCAAATCGATTCCGTATTTCTGGATATCCAGAAGGCTTTTGACACTGTACCACATGAGCGGCTTTTAGTGAAATTGCGTGCTTTGGAACATCGTCTCAGTTTTGTGACTGGATTTGTGATTCGCTGTCAGAGAAGTCACAGTTCGTAGCAATCGACGGAAAGCCATTGAGTAAAACAGAAGTGACTTCTGGCGTTCCAAAGGTAGTGTTATAGGCCCTTTTCTGTTCCTTATAATTATAAACCATTTGGAAGACAATCTGAGTAGCTGTCATAGATTGTTTGCAGATGATGCTGTCGTTTATCGACTAGTAAAGTCGTGAAAACAGCAAAACAAATTACAACACGATTTAGAAAATATATCTGTATACTGCGAAAATTGTCAATTGACCCTAAATAACGAAAAGCGTGATGTCATCCATTTGAGTGCTAAAAGGAATCCGTTAAACTTCGGTTACACGATAAATCAGTCAAATATGAAGGCCGTAGATTCAACTAAATGCCTAGGAATTACAATTACGAACAACCAAAAATTGGAAGGAACACAAAGAAAATGTTGTGGGGACGGCTAACCAAAGACTCCGTTTTATTGGTAGGACACATAGAAAATTTAACAGATCTACTAACGAGACTGACTACACTACGTTTGTCCGTCCTCTTTTAGAATACTGCTGCGTGGTGTGGGTTCCTTACCAGATACGACTGACTGAATACATCGAAAAAGTTCAAAGAAGGGCAGCACGTATTGTATTATCGCGAAATATGGGAGAGAGTGCCACAGAAATGATACAGGATTTGGGCTGGACATCATTAAAAGAAAGCCGTTTTTCGTTCCGACGGAATCTTGTCATGAAATTCACCAACCTTCCCCTCCGAATGCGAAAATATATTGTTGACACTGACTACACAGGGAGAAACGATCACCATGATAAGGGAGAGCAGAGCTCGTACGAAAAGATAAGGGTGTTCGTTGTTTCCGCGAGGTTTATGAGTTTCGAATAATAGAGGATTGTGAAGGTGGTTCTATGATCCCTCTGCCAGGCACTTCAATGTAATTTGCAGAGTATCCATGCAGATGAGGTGCTGCCCATAATGCTCCGAACGTTCTCAGTTGGAGAGAGACCAGGCGATCTTGCCGGCCCAGGTATGGTTTGGCAAGGACGAAGACAAGCAGTAGAAACTCTCGCCGTGTGCTGACAGGCATTGTCTTTCTGAAGTGTCAGACCAGAATGGCTTCTCATCAAGAACAAAAAAAAAAAAAAAAAAAAAAAAAAAAACAGCACGTGCAATGTCTTGGACTGCTGTGCTGTAAGGGTGTCGCGGCTGACAACCAAAGAGGCCTTACTGTGAAAAGTAATGGCACCCCGGAGCATGACTCCTGGTTGTAGGGTCGTATGGTGGTATACCACCACTGTCCATGAGGTTTCCACAAACGCTTTCGGCCTGTAATCTCATTGGCTGGGGTAGAGCTGTCTTCATTCTTGAGTCCCGCTTCGAACTGAGCGAAAGTGTGTCTGGAGGCGCCCTGGACAGCAGTGGGATACCTACTTGACTCTTCCAAATTGGACTGTAGAGTGTAACGTGGTTACCGGTCCCTGTGTCTGCTTAGAATCGACGTTTAACGTGATCCGGTAACAAGATTTTGAGGTAATACTATTTTGTTCCCATCGGGATGCTTACTATCGCTGAGCACCCATGCCGCTCACCATTGGAATGCTTGATTTCGTTGAGTATCCATGGCAGGCGAGCCTGTCATTATCACCTTGTGGGCATTTTAACTTATTAGAGTGGTTGTGGTTTGTGTTCCGCGTAGCGGCCAGCGGGAGATTTACAGCGGTTGGGCGGAAACGCACATCTAAATCAGTCACCCTGTTGGAGGAGTTCGAGGGAGGCGACCGAAGTGAAGCATTCAGCTTCAAATGATTCAAATGGCTCTGAGCACTATGGGACTTAACATCTGAGTTCATCAGTGCCCTACAACTCAGAACTCAGGATTGGAACCTGCGACAGTAGCGATCGCGCGGTTCCAGATTGAAGCGCCTAGAACCGCTCGGCCACACGCCCGGCGAAGCATTCACGTAGTTTCTGAGAGAACTAAGTGTTCTACATCCCACAGTACACTGAGGTATCTGCCAACCACAATCACTCACCTCGGGCCACCACAGTACTGATGAAACACGTTGAAGACTCTATCACCACTAAATTGCATCATAAGTGATACAATCACAGCCACCCCGTAGGAAACAGAAAACTACGTTACCATACAAGTAGCTTATTTGCTAGAAATGTCTTTTATTTGCCCCGTACACATTTACAACACACTCAAGCAATGTCTGAAGATCAGTATGTACCTTTTGAACAGAAAGGTTTTCATTCACATCGTAAATACTTTGTGTCTTAAATGCAAAAACAGGCACAGTGGATATTCGTCGATTACAGCGCCATCTACCGCGATTGGGAAACAAGAAACAATGGTTTGGGTAGGCCGTAGGAATGTTTCTTTTTTCTTTTCTTTTCTTTTCTTTCTTTTACTTACACACTTTCCTGCATGACGGACTGCCACCGACTCCTTGTTATGTTCGTAGCTATCGCTTGGTCTCACGCTGTTAGTAAGATAGTAAGGGACTTCTGTCTTGGTGCGTGACAGTGGATAAGTGTGGCGAACAGAAATTCGCGAAATACTGAGCAACAAATACTCTTAGGAAGAGCTACATACTCTGTGATTTACGAACTTTACCGTACATATGAAAATGCGTTTATTGTTTCATTTGACAGACGCCATACGATGCTTGCCCAGTTTCATTATTCAAACTTTAATAAATATATCAGTTTTTAATGTTCCAGTGCATTTTCGTTAATTGCAGTTTGCCGACAATCAACAGAGTCACAAAGAAAAAAAAATCCAGATATACTACGAGGTAAAACCACTCGTAACAAACAAATGAGTAACCGAACGATTCTCTACAGTGATCTCGCATAAGCATTTCGCTTATTCTTCATATGTATAATGCTTTTCACGATTTTGCGCGTTTCCGTCAGTAACTGCAAATATAGTCTGTAAGAAAATATTATGAAAACAATATATTACATATATGCAATGAAAAGTACATGCCTAATGACATAAGGCAGCTTCCTCGCATTTCGAGCTTCATTTAAATAGCATTATTTTAAGAGAGTATTACTGCTGTTAAATATGTCGCGTAACGCAACGTTAATGCCAGTATGGATGCAACAGGGAGAGGATTGTATAAGCGAGAATATTAAGTAATGCGGTAAAGTTCAAAGGTAATAGAGAATATAGCCTTTTCTGAGAGAACTAAGTGTTCTACATCCCACAGTACACTGAGGTATCTGCCAACCACAATCACTCACCTCGGGCCACCACAGTACTGATGAAACACGTTGAAGACTCTATCACCACTAAATTGCATCATAAGTGATACAATAAAAACACTTTTACATATATGGCAATGCTCTTAAGTCATATACACTGAAGAGCCAAAGAAACTGGGACACCTCCCTAACATCGTGTAAAGCCCCCGTGAGTACACGGAAGTACCGCAACTCGACGTGGCATGGCTCGACTAATGTCTGAGGTTATAATTACATTAATACCTTCAGCTGCTGATGGGCTTTGATATATATAAACGAGCACAGGTGAAAATGTGTGCCCCGACCGCGACTCGAACCCGGGATCTCCTGCTTACATGAAGGACGCTCTATCCCGGTCGGGCACACATTTTCACCAGTCCCCGTTGCTATACGTCAACGCCCGTCAGCAGCTCAAGGTATTAATACAATCGTAATTTCGTTCTAGACGGCCTCAGGTCAGCAATGGTGTCTGTTCTATCGGACGAGACTCGTCCGACCAGGCAACATATTTCCAGTCACCATTAGTCCAATATCGGTGTTGAAGGGCCTAGTGCAGGCGTAAAGCTTTGTGTCGTGCAGTCATCAAGGATACACGAGTGGGCTTTCTGCTCCGAAAGCCCATATCGATGATGTTTCGTTAAATGATTCGGACGCAGCGATGTGGGAGACTTGATATTTTACCGGATTCCTGATATTCACGGTTCACTACACATACATCCTCACTTCGTCGCTACTTTGGAGATGCTGTGTCCCATAGCACGTGCGCCTACTATAACATCACGTTCAAACTCACTTAAATCTTGATAACCTGTCATTGTAGCAGTAGTAACCGATCTAACAACTGAGCGTGACACCTGTTCTCTTATATTGCCGTTGCCGACCGCAGCGCCGTATTCAGCCTGTATTTGAATTCGCATGCCTATACCAGTCTGTTTGGCGCTTCAGTGCATATTATTTAGTATTACCGAAGAGTATTTATTGCTCCATATTTCGCGGATTTTGCCTACTTCACTCAGCCACTACCACGTACCGCGACCAAACTAACATGGTAACTGCATTCATAATATCCTTAATGAGATATACGTCTGTGTGCATCTCATATCTAGACCGCTACGCATGGGTGTTCTCATGCCTCACATTCTGACTCGGGCAACGATCTGGATGAGAAAAACTGCCGATACCTGCAAGAAAATGACCCAGGTTCCGAGCCAGAACCACAATCCCACAACGAGGCAGCTTTCATAGCATAACCTGGTGGCTGGGATTTGTTGCAGCTGCGGTGTTCATTCCTTCGTATGGGCCATTACTGTGGAGTAACACTTGTAAGCAGCAACAATCTGATGTAATGAAAGTTTACTTTATTACTGGCGCTTCCTGGCAGATTAAAACTGTGTGCCGGACCGAGACTCGAACTCGGGATATTTGCCTCACGGCGTTCTCTGCCGTCTGAGCTACCCAAGCACGACTCACGACCCGTCCTCACAGCTTCAATTGTACCTTCCTAAATTCACCGAAGCTCTTCTGCGAGCGTTGCAGAACTGGCTCTCCTGGAAGAAAGGATTTTGTAAAGACATGGCTTAGCCACAGCCTGGTGGATATTTCCAGATTGATATTGGGTACTTTATTACTGTTTAATTGAACAGCTTCATTAAACAACGAAAAAGTAACTCACATTATATGAGCTGAATCACTAAGATTAAACTGCGTATTAACAGCAGCGCCGTCATTCACTAATGAACATGAAAAATATCAGTTCTGCAGAAGTATGTAAAGATTCTTACGAAAATTCCAATAGAGTTGCAGATTCTCAAGATAAGAAGGCTACACACAGCCCGCTACACTGGCCATACTAATGTAAAAGTTGATTCCTTATTTCCCTCGCAAAGTCCAAAACATCCCCACCACGCCTGAGGTTTTGCGGACCTCCTACCACGCCGTGCGTCAGCGCCGGCACGGAGACCTGTCTCTGAACTAACAGAGCACTCCATTAATTCGGGCTGAAACACGCCACCACTCTCCAGGACAGGTGCAAGACCCACCCGTGGCTGGCGATAAGTCGCACGGAGACGTGGTGTGGATGTTTTACCAAATAGGCGCGCCTCCACTGACGGAACAGTTTCTGTCAACCTGCAGACTACAGGGCCCCTCGTCATACAAGATACTTCCAGTCAGCGTTTGGTGTTAGGAAGCCTTCCAAATTTCGTATATACTCTACACTCGACACTCAAAATTATGTTTGAGAACATTTTTCATATTATCCCCACTATTTGTAGTTAAAGAAAGAAAATGATTACAGTGCTTCAAAAAGTAATATTTGCAGTAAACTGAAAAACGTATTGATTTAATTTTACATATTTTAAAAGAAGAAATGTTGAATTTTCTCGCGCAGAGTACGAGAGACTGGCGTGGCTATATGCGCACTGTTTTGACAGACAGGTGGAGCTGAGCTAGATAGGAGCTGGCGTGTATAGCTGGCTGTCTAACGAGCAGGCGATAACCCTGATACTGGCGGAATGTGTGCGCCACTTAGAAAGCGAGTGTCGTAATGACTGCAAGTCTAGTATACAGGCACGTTAATGCAAGTGCTTTTTCCAAGGGAGGGTGGTCTTCCCTGGCCCTCGCGACGTGTGACGGTGCCTCACGCCGCAAATTCTGAGATCGCAAGCTATTAGGATGGTGCATAAGATCGCAGCGTTTTCTTCTGTATATTAATATTGTTATAGGTTTTGGATTTTACAAGGAGTGTTATACGTCATTGGTCCCTTACCTGCATTTGTCGTAGATCCCTCGCCCAGCGCGAAGTTCCAAGCGACTGGAAAAAAAGCGCAGATGACTCCAGTATATAGAGAGGTAAAGAAACGGACCCGTAAAATTAGAGACCAATATCCCAAACTTCTGATTGCTGCAGACTCCCTGTACACATTCTCAGTTCGATTATAATAGACTTACGTGAGGCTAAGCAACATACGTCGACGAATCAACATGGCTTTAGGAAGCATCGTAAGTGCGAAACTCAGCTTGCCCTTTCCTCACGTGACATACTGAGAACTATGTATGAAGGGCAACAGGCAGATTCCATATTTCTAGATTTCCGGAAAGAATTTGACATCGTGTCCCATTGCAGATTGTTAAAGAAACTACGAGCATATCGAATAAGTTCACAGATATGTGAATGGCTCGAAAACTTCTTGAAAAATAGTACGCTGTATGTTGTCCTCGATGGTGAGGGTTCATCAGAGACAACGAAATGTGATAGAACGGCTGTTGTTCTTTATACAGGGCGAGGCCATCTAAATGTTCAATACATTAGCTCCGAGGAACAAATGGCAGTTTACTGAAATGTCCAGTCCTAGTTGCTTTTGGTAAAATATGTCAAAAGCTGGGGATAGTGAATTTTACGGGTAATTAAGGAAAGTATTAAATTGATGGGGGTGTTGAAGTAATGACAATTTAATAATTATACTTTGCTAACTTCCAGCATTCTGAAAGGCATTGTAGTGTCTCGAGAATTTCGGGGTAAATTCTAGAGACCCTCGTATTTCCACCGTCTTGAACACGGGTTATTTTAGAGACGAGTGTGGTATAGTAGAATGTATCTACTGCACCACAATTATGTGTGTGCAGGACGGACATGTATGGGACGGATGATAGGCGCGGGCAGGTAGTCGCCGATCCTGGCTAACAAGGGGAAGGCCTCAGACACGGCCAACCGACTCGGCTCAAATTTGGCAGGTTGCTTGTGTAGAACCTAAAATGAAATACTCCAAGATCTTTTGGGTCAACACCCCCGCAATTTTGAGAAAATCAACCCTAAAGATTTTGACTAGCAACGGACTCAGAATTAGAGCGATCGATAGATAATTGTAAATAGAGCATTTTTCATCATCAGGTATGGGGTCCGCAAACGCAAACTTTTCCAAAAATTGAGGAAAGAAACTTTTTACAATTGTCGCTCCTGTACCCACATGGTAAACGCTTTTCGCCGACAGCGGCGATAGCGGAACAGCTAAGGTAACTAACTGGCTGGGAATCGGAGAACCCTAGCGGATGTTATTATTTTCGTTTGTATTTTTCCATATCTCAATTGATAGGGATAGGATGGTTAATAAGGTAAGTAAATTAATAAAGAATAATAATAATAAAGTAGGCAAACTAATTACCCCAACGCCGTTGGTTAGTAAAGTATTAAACTTTTAAGGCTTGTCACATGACCACAACTACGACTAACAAGGGGAGGCCGCCAATTGTGAAATTCAGATTCGATCCCTACTGCGCATAATAAAAGCTCATGGCCAGAGGTGTAATGTGGCAAAGCACCAAGATGCACTTCTCAGCCGTTGTCGAGAAAATCGACAGTTAAAAGAAACCGTTGCGGTGAAATACTCTCTACGATTGATAGTTTTCTACAGCGTCGTGGATCAGCGGTAAACGCTCGGGTTCGTAATCTGAAGGTGGCCGGATCGAACAGCCGGCACGGTAGCTTAGCGTGTTCGGTCAGTGTGTTAGCTGCCGTCTGTAATAAAAAAACTGAGTTAATGGATCAACGACTAACTGAAACGGGTGTCTTGCGATGTCCGCCCCGAGCAGATACAATGAACAAAAATGAAATTAAAAAAATAAACAAAATAAAAAAATCAATGGAACGCCTAACCAACTAATTAGCAGCATAAGCAGTGCAGGGTATATGAAGCGTGTCGGGAGAGGCGGAAAAATAAAAAAAAAAAAAACCTCGCGCCATGCAACATTTTTTATTATTAGTGTTTTGTAATTCATATATGAATTGCTTACACATGTTGGTGAAGGCGGATCGCTGTCCAATTGTACCGCCTCAATTTTTCCGTTTGTTTAACAGGGTGTACCAAAGCTCTCACGTCCGCACTGATTTTCGACGATGTTATAAGTTGCGCTAGGGACCGCACCTACCTTCTTTCGAAGTTGGCAGGCAACTACGCTGTTATGCGGCGGCTCGTTTCAGCCCATTCAACATCTGTCCTTCGAGTGTAACGAGCGAGTAACGGAGTTTATATTTCATACCTGCCACAGCAAATTTGTGTACGTGGGGTTTGTATTCTAATTCGAACGTTTGATTTACGCTATACGTATTCGTTTCGGAATATCGTTTCTACGTCTTCCGTTAACTATACTTGGTTAACATTATGAAGACAATTAATAACATTAATGAAATACAACTTTGTTTGCGGAAAACATAATGATGTTCGAAGTTGCCAGTTTTTCCACGACAAACGACTTTCAACAACTTATTATATGCATAATTGTTGCAACTGATTGCTGGGAATTATATATATATTGTGTGTATGTACACACATTTGAATTACAAACAACAAATACTAAAAAAAAATGGTTGCATGGCGCGAGATTCGATCCGGCGAACTTCGGAATTACGAAACCGAACCCGAGAGCTTACCGCTGCGCCACGACGCTGTAGAAAACTATCAATCGTAGTGAGTATTTCACGCCGGTTTCTTTTAACTGTCGATTTTCTCGACAGCGGCTGAGAAGTACATCTTGGTGCTTTCCCACATAGCACCTCTGGCTATGAGCTTTTATTATGCGCAGTATGAATTGAATCTGAATTTCACAATTGGCGGCCTCCCCTTGTAAGAGTGCTTCGAATTCCTCACGAGGGATCACAGACAGCCAACCGCGCGACGGTTGTTTACAGCGAGGCTCAGGACAGAATGCACGCGGGGAGAGTTATGTTGTCCCGGTTGCCTCTTCGTCATATCATAGTTGTGAATCTGGAAGAGGTGTCCAGCACGAGCCTTATAGACGTAAATCGGACAGAGTTGTTTTCCGTCATTAGGCTGCCGCGATCCTGGCGGATACAGTAGTGATTTTTCCATCATTAATGTGCCGAATGAAATAAGTTTCGTGAATGAATACAGTGTTATTCTGTAAGTAACATATGACGAGTGCTGTATGTAATTTGTAGAAATTAGCTCGTCTGTTCATGCCGTAGTAACTAGTTATTATTTGTTGTCATATCTTTCAGGTGCATAATCTGAGTAACGGAGGATGTACACCCTTCGACTAGCGTTGTAATATATAGTTGGGAGCCTGTCACAGACGATGGCAAGCGGGAAGTTACTGTCACTGTGTTTTGGTCTGCAAAATACAGATGCATTATCAACGCACTACCGGAAGCAGCCAGGTCTGTTTCTCGGCGTTCCAGGTTGATAGAAAAGGCTATGGTCGAGAGATTTTTGTGGTGACGAACGAAATGACTTTTCTTGATACTGAGGTACTATACGATGAAGACGAAGCAGAAGGTGATTCAGTGGAAGATATCCCGACTAGTGAATCGCTAAATTGTCATAACACTTCAGAAATCTCCACGTCACTGGGAATATGTGCTTCATCCGTTCCCGATGAGTATCACAAACCGGTTACTAAACGACTTAACTACAGCTCTATACCCCTTGAAGTAAAAGTTAAGGCGGTAGCGCTAGCCAGGAATCATCCAAATTTGAACTTACAAACACTGCAAAAGAATGGAGCAACAACAGCCCTGGAACGGAAGAAGGACTTGAAATTGTGGGAAAGTGATATCGTTAAAGGAGGGACAAGATACGACAAATACCAGGCGATAAATTTGTGGACTTACGACCGATTTGTCGAATCTTGTTGACGTAACGAGAATGTAACAGCGAGAATACTTCAGGAGTGGGCTGCAGGTGCAGCGCTTCAATATACGGCCAACAAGGATTCTACGTCTGCTGCATCATTATCTTGGGCAAAAAATTTCAGATCGGGGTATAAAATTCGTCAACGGCGCGTCACTAAATACGTCTCTCATAAGGAGGTATAAAATATAGAAGATATACAGAAAGTGGGAGCTCTTTTCAACAGGCAAACGGCGTCACTTATGACCGGTTTTAATAGTGATTACGTGATCAACACCGGTCATACAGGATGCGAGTATTGGGTGAACATTCGACGCACGTTATCGCATAAGGGAGAAAAACGAATCCTTGTCGCAGTTGGTAGTAAAAACCTAGTAACACATTCGTACACGGCGCAACATGCCACTACAGCCTCTGGAAAACTGTTACGTAAGGTTTTCCTGTGTTTACAAGAAACGAATGTTACATTTAGTCCTCAGGTTATAGAAGAGGTCAACCGTTTAACCGACTCGTTGAAAAATTTCTACATTACCTTCTCCAAACTGACGAATGCGATTTACAGAACATTTCTTGAGAATGTTTTAAAACCATACGTTTCCGATAGCAAGTTTTTTCTAGTAGTGGATTCCTGGAGTGGACAAAGTAATGCTATATTATATGACACAATGATTATAGTTGGCGAGGGTCAGCCAACGTGCACGGTAAAAGTAATACCGCCCAACTGTACACCTGTGTACCAGCTGTGTAATGTTGATTTCGATCGCCAGGTTAAAAACCTTATTTCCAGGCTTCAGGATTGCAGTGTGCTTCTGGAAACCCAGCGGGAATGGACAACCGCACGCATACAATAACTATTTACAACATAATTCATAACCAACTTTCAGCACCGATTTTTCACGCAATGATATCGTATGCGTGGTACGCATCAAAATTAATTTCCGAAAAAGACATTTTTAAATGTAAACCAAGTTTGTTTTCCGCCTACTCTTGGGAAGGAACAGTGTAGCTTTCGAAAGATTGCATTCATTAGATGTTCTTGGTGCCGTGAGTATATTTGTTTCAAATTTTTATGTGACAAGTACCACCCATCTCGTTGTTCGACGAAAAATGAGGACACGTAACAGTGACTGGAAGAGCCATTCTAAAGTGACCTGGAGTAACATTTTAGATGTTTACTACCCCAAGAAGTTTCAGAAATTTATTTACCTACCTTATTTTTATCGTTCCTTATAGATTTACTTACCTTATTAACCCTCCTATTCCTATGAATTGAGATATGGAAAAGTACAAACGAAAATAATAACATCCACTGGGTTTCCTCGCGATTCGAACCCGGGTTCTCAGATTCCCAGCCAATTACCTTGGCTGTTGCGCTTTCAGTGCTGTCGGCAAAAACCGTTTAAAAAGTTGGAACAGAAGCGACAGTTGTAAAACTTTCTTTCCTCGATTTCTGGAACAGTATGCGATTTCGGATACCATAGCTGATGATGAAAAATGCTCTATTTACAATTATCTATCGATCCCGCCAATTTTGAGTCGATTGCTCTTCATAACTTTTAGGGGTGATTTTTTCAATAACGCGGCGGTGTTGACCTAAAATATCTTAGATTCCTCCGTTTTAAGTTGTACACAAGCGACCTGCCAAATTTTAGCCGAATCGGTTGGCCATGTCTGAGGCCTTCCATTTGTAAGGAGTTACACGTCCAGCTCAAGGAACAAACGCGCCGTCTCAGTGCGATGTCAAACATTATTTGTGAATATTTGAATGTTGTTGAAAGAGAAGAAGGAACAATTACTTATTCATTCTTTCTCTTACTTTTGTAAGGTCCAGACGGTTGTCTTGTTAAATTTTGTGAGATTTGTAGACTGTATTTATGGAAAAATGAATGTGATAGTTTCTGACGGACCAGAAGGTTCCGAGCTTGCGAAAAATGTTTTGTTGTTGTTGTTGTTGTGGTCTTCAGTCCTGAGATTGGTTTGCTGCAGCTCTCCATGCTACTCTGTCCTGTGCAAGCTTCTTCATCTCCCAGATCCTACTGAAACCTACATCCTTCTGAATCTGCTTAGTGTCTTCACCTCTTGGTCTCCCTCTACGATTTTTACCATCCACGCTGCCCTCAAATGCTAAATTTGTGATCCGTTGATGCCTCAAAACATGTCCTACCAACGGATCCCTTCTTCTAGTCAAGTTGTGCTACAAATTGCTCTTCTCCCCAATTCTATTCAATACCTCCTCATTAGGTACGTAATCTATCCACCTTATTTTTAGCATTCTTCTGTAGCACCACATTTCGAAAGATTCTATTCTATTCTTGTCCAAACTATTTATCGTACATGTTTCACTCCCATACATGACTACACTCCATACTTTCAGAAACGATTTCCTGATACATAAATCTATACTCAATGTTAACAAATTTCTCTTCTTCAGAAATGGTTACCTTGCCATTGCCAGTCTACATTTTATACCCTCTCTACTTCGAACATCATCTGTTATTTTACTTCCTAAATAGCAAAACTCCTTTACTACTTTAAGCGTCTCATTTCCTAATCTAATTCCCTCAGCATCACCCGATTTAATTTGACTACATTCCATTATCCTCGTTTTGCTTTTGTTGATGTTCATCTTATATCCTCCTTTCAAGACACTGTCCATTCCGTTCAATTGCTCTTCCAGGTCCTTTGCTGTCTCTGACAGAATTACAATGTCATCGGCGAACCTCAAAGTTTTTACTTCTTCTCCATGAATTTTAATACCTACTCCGAATTTTTCTTTTGTTTCCTTTACTGCTTGCTCAATATACAGATTAAATAACATCGGGGAGAGGCTACAACCCTGTCTCACTCCTTTCCCAACCACTGCTTCCCTTTCATGCCCCTCGACTCTTATGACTGCCATCTAGTTTCTGTACAAATTGTAAATAGCCTCTCGCTCCCTGTATTTTATCCCTGCCACCTTCAGAATTTGAAAGAGAGTATTCCAGTCAACATTGTCAAAAGCTTTCTCCAAGTCTACAAATGCTAGAAACGTAGGTTTGGCTTTTCTTAATCTTTCTTCTAAGATAAGTCATAAGGTCAGTACTGCCTCACGTGTTCCAACATTTCTACGGAATCCAAACTGATCCTCCCCGAGGTCCGCATCTACCAGTTTTTCCATTCGTCTGTAAAGAATGCGCGTTAGTATTTTGCAGCTGTGACTTATTAAACTGATAGTTAGGTAATTTTCACATCTGTCAGCACCTGCTTTCTTTGGGATTGGAATTATTGTATTCTTTTTTTAGTCTGAGGTTATTACGCCTGTCTCATATATCTTGCTCACCAGCTGGTAGAGTTTTGTCATGACTGGCTCTACCAAGGCTGTCAGTAGTTCTAATGGAATGTTGTCTACTCCTGGGGGCCTTGTTTCAACTCAGGTCTTTCAGTGCTCTGTCAAATTCTTCAAGCAGTATCTTATCTCCCATTTCGTCTTCATCTACATCCTCTTCCATTTCCATAATATTGTCCTCAAGTACATCGCCGTTGTATAGACCCTCTATATACTCCTTCCATCTTTCTTTCTTTGCTTAAAACTGGGTATCCATCTGAGCTCTTGATATTCATACAAGTGGTTCTCTTTTCTCCAAAGGTCTCTTTAATTTTCCTGTAGGCAGTATCTATCTTACCCCTATTGAGATAAGCCTCTACATCCTTACATTTGCCCTCTAGCCATCCCTGCTTAGCCATTTTCACTTCCTGTCAATCTCATTTTTGATACCTTTTGTATTCCTTTTTGCCTCCATCATTTACTGCATTTTTATCAATTAAATTCAATATTTCTTCTGTTACCCAAGGATTTCTAGCAGCTCTCGTCATTTTACTTACTTTATCCTCTGCTGCCTTCAATACTACATCCCTCAGAGCTAACCATTCTTCTTTTGCTGTGTTTCTCTCCCCCATTCCTGCCAATTGTTCCCTTATGCTCTCCTTCAAACTCGGTACAACCTATGGTTCTTTCAGCTTATCCAGATCCCATGTCCTTAAATTCCCACCTTTTTGCAGTTTCTTCAGTTTTAATCTACAGGTCATAACCAATAGATTATGGCCAGTGTCCACATCTGCCCCTGGAAATCTACTACAATTAAAAACTTGATTCCTTAATCTCTGTCTTACCATTAAATAATCTATCTGATACCTTTTAGTATCTCCAGGATTCTTCCATGTATACAACCTTCTTTTATGATTCTTCAACCAAGTGTTAGCTATGATTAAGTTATGCTCTGTGCAAAATTCTACCAGAGAGCTTCCTCTTTCATTTCTTAGCCCCAATCCATATTCACCCACTTTGTTTCCTTCTCTCCCTTTTCCTACTGACTATTTCCAGTCACCAATGACTATTACATTTTCGTCTCCCTTCACTACCTGAATAATTTCTTTTATCTCATCATACATTTCATCAATTTCTTCATCATCTGCAAAGCTAGTTGGCATATAAATTATACTACTCTAGTAGGCATGGGCTTTCTGTCTATCTTGGCCACAATAATGCGTTCACTATGCTGGTTGTAGTAGCTTACCCGCACTCCTATTTTTTTATTCATTATTAAACCTACTCCTGCATTACCGCTATTTGATTTTGTATTTATAGCCCTATATTCACCTGACTAAAAATCTTGTTCCTCCTGCACAGAACTTCACTAATTCCCACTATATCTAACTTTAACCTATCCATTTCCCTTTTTAAATTTTCTAACCTACCTGCCCGATTGAGGGATCTAACATTCCATGCTCCGATCCGTAGAACGCCAGTTTTCTTTCTCCTAATAATGACGTCCTCCTGAGTAGTCCCCGCCTGGAGATACAAATGGCGGACTATTTTACCTCCAGAATCTTTTACCCAAGAGGACGCCATTATCATTTAATCATACAGTAAAGCTGCATGTCCTCAGGAGAAATTACGGCTGTAGTTTCCCCTTGCTTTCAGCCTTTCCCAGTACCAGCACAACAAGGCCGTTTTGGTTAATGTTGCAAGGCCAGATCAGTCAATCATCCAGACTGTTGCCCCTGCAACTACTGAAAAAGCTGCTGCCCCTCTTCAGGAACCACATGTTTGTCTGGCCTCTCAACAGATACCCCTCGTTGTGGTTGCACGTACGGTACGGCCATCTGTATCGCTGAGGCACGCAAGCCTCCCCACCAACGGCAAGGTCCATGGTTCATGAGGGGAAAAAATGTTTTAGTTGTATGAAAAGTGTTATGTGTGATAAAAATACAGTGAGATTGAGTTCAAAATATTCTCGAGTGTACGGAGATATTTTAAAAGTATAAAACATTTCCTCCAAAGTAGCATCTTATCTTGGGAGAAGAAGTTGTGCAGGACATCACAGCTGACTATCCTGAAAAGAAGATCGGAGAAGCAACTCCAAGTAAGTTCGATAGCCAAGAGGGAGTGTGAGTCTTGCACACCAGTACCACACTGACACCCTTAATCACCGGAAACTGCCAGAGCATGGCATAAACAGTTGCCTCACTATCTTTCCCCAAATCCCTCAACATGCATTCTAACCTTACATCTGCAGAAATAGCTGCAGTCCACCACATAAGAACTGATCCTGACCTTCTAATCCTACCTGTGGACAAAGGCTCCACCACTGTTGTTTTTAACTGCAAGGATTACCTGGCAGTAGGACTCTTCTGGCTGTCAGATACTTCTATCTACAAACCTTGCCACAGCGACCCCATTCCAGTAATCCAGCAAGATCTCCAATCACTACTCAAATCCTTATGCCCACCTCAGACCCTCTCCCTGGAGTCCATGCCTCGGCTCACCTCTCTCACTCCACTAATAAATCCTACCTTCCACATGATTCCTAAAGTCCATAAACCTAATCACCCAAGACGCCCCATTGTGGCCGGTTACTGAGAGAATTGCTGCTCTCATAGACCAACCCCTACAATCTATTACCCCTAACATACCTTCCTATTTAAAAGATACCAACCATTTCCGCCAGCCAGCCAGAGTGGCCGAGTAGTTCTAAGCACTACAGTCTGAAACCGCGCGACCGCTATGGTTGAAGGTCCGAATCTTGCCTCGGGCATGGATACGTGTGATGTCCTTAGGTTAGTTAGGTTTAAGTAGTTCTAAATTCTGGGGGACTTATGACCTCAGAAGTTAAGTCCCGTAGTGCTCAGAGGCATTTGAACAATTTCCTTCACTGACTCTCCACAGTTCCTGACTCTTTACCACAAAGTGCCATGCTTGTCCCTATTGGTGCCACCTCCCTGTACACTAATGTTCCTAATGCCCATAGCCTTCCTGCTATTGAACACTCCCTTTCCCAAAGATTGACAGATTCAAAACCAACAATCTAGTCACCATGACAAGTTTATCCTCACACACAATTTCTTCTGCTTTGGAGGCATTACCCACAAACAAATTCAGGGTATGGCTATGGGCACCCTCATAGCACCATCTAATGCCAACCTATTCATGGGCCATATAAACGAACCCTTCCTAAAAACAGAGAATCCTAAACCCCACTCCTGGTTCAGATTCAATGATTACATTTTTGCTATCTGGAGTGAGGATAAGGATATCCAATCCACATTCCTCCAGAACTTCAACTACTTCTCCCCCATTTGCTTTACAAGGTCCTACTCAACCCAACAATCTACCTTCCTAGATGTTGACCTCCACCTCAAATGTGGTTACATCAGTACCTCTGTCCATATCAAACCTACTAACCACCAGCAATACCTCCACTTCAACAATTGCCATCCATTCCATACCAAGAAGTCCCTTCCGTATAGCCTATCCCCACTTGGTCACCGCATCTGCAGTGATGAGCAGTCCCAATCTAAATATCTCACTAAAGCCTTCACTGACCATAATCATCCTCCAAACCTTGTATAATAACAAATCTTGCGTGCTGTATCTATTCAGTCTGTCACCACCTCCCAAAATCCCACTGTCTGACCACAGACGACCATGCCCCTCATAACTCAGCATCACACAGGACTGGAGAAACTGAATTACACTCTATGCCAGGGTTTCAATTACCTCTTGTCGTGGCCTGAAATGAGAAGTATCCAGACCACTATCCTTCCCATGCCTCACATGGTATTCTGTCATCCACCGAACCTACATAATGTACCCATCCTTACACAGCCAATGCTCCCAATCCCTTACCTCATGGCTCATACCTCTGTAACACACCTACATCCATACATTCTCCTGAAACCACCTACTCCAGGTCAGGCACCATCACCACTAATCCCATCAAAGGCAGGCCTACCTGTGAAACTAGTCATGTGATTTACAAGCTAAGTTGCTACCACTGTGCTGCATTCTATGTAGGAATGAGAATCAACAAGCTGTCTGTCCACACAAATGGTCACCAACAAACTGCAACCAAGAAACAAGTGGACCACCCTGTTGCTGAACATGCTGCAAAACATGATATTTCAATGACTGCTTCACAGTGTGTGCTATATAGATCCTTCCCACCAACACCAGCTTTTCTGAATTGTGCAGGTGAGAACTTTCCCTGCAATACATCCGATATTTCTATAACCCTCCTGGTCTCAACCTTCATTAGTCACTGTTCTCATCCATCCCACACCTTCCCTGCACCCGTTCCAGCACTATGCAGCCATTATTCCACCACCACACCCAGTCTTTTTATTTCCCTCCGTTTCTGCTACATCTGCCCCCCTCCCCACCTCTCCCCTGCCCGTGGTCTAACCTGCAGCACTTTACTCTACATCACTACCCACCCTCCCTCCCTGCCCCAGTATCCTCCATACCCCCACCTAGTTGCCACTCCCATCATGCAATGTTGCTGTGTGTATGTGTGTGTGTGTCTGTGTGTGTGTGTGTGTGTGTGTGTGTGTGTGTGAATTGTGAGAGTCGTTGTTGTGTGTATCAGCGACACAGCATCTCTGCTAGATAGTGAGTAGCAGCTTTCTTTCTCGTAATATTGTTACATTCTATCCTGGATTTTCCATTATTTGAATATGTATTATACTAATTCATGAACGAGATAGATGAGCACTTAAAATAAAGGGCCAAAGGGCCAAAATGAACTCCCTTGGCCTCTTTCAAAACAGAAAGAGCATATATTATTCAAAAAATTTCATGTAGAATGCCCAAGTACAAGAAGACCCTAATGTAAGTAAATCTATATTTTTATTTGAATGCTCCTGACAAAGTACCTGATCTGACTATTGTTGTAAGCATACCTGTATTCATTCCATCTATGCTGCGATCAAATGGTTAATTTTCCATACTTGTGTGTGAAGTGTAAATATTCCATTGTACAATTTCCCTGTATAAAACTGATGTGCTCAATACTATGTGGAAAATGATTCAAAATCAGTCGCCAATAATTAATTAAATAAAAAAAGTCCATTTGCAGTGTATATGTACAAATTGAGAAAGCTCATTTTTCTTAGTAAAGCCACAAAGACCAGTTTTATGAAATTACACAAGTTTTTTGTACTCAAGTTGATAAGATACACTAATTACATACAGCACCAGCGTTTTTTCATCATAATGGTGCCACTAGGCATTGGGGCTATGGTGTTCTTTGAGAAGGTACTCCACTATTTTCCATTTTTAGATCACCTACAATGCTCAAATATTTCAATATGTGTAAAACCCTAAAAACCATTAACAATACCCTCTAACACAACCGAAGGCCAGATAGAAGGTCAACTGTTTCAGGAACTACAAGAAATGGAAAGAACAGAATCCCATTAGTTGTCAACAGCTGGACACTGGGGGTTCTAGATAGTTATGTCCATAGCGGTACAAAAATATTTTGCTCACTCCAGTAACTATTCTCTCTGGAAATGTCACTGGGTTACCTGTAGTGGTAGCGTGTTAAGTGTCAGAGAATGAAACTTAGAGAGAATAATAACAGCTAGAGAAAAATAACAACCTCTGACAGTTATTTCCATTGTCGCTCCAATTGCTTTATTTGTACTAACTGCCCAAACTAATGACCCAAGGGAACTCTAGTACATGTACAATACCTTTAAGTTTGCTCCTATCAGCAACCACTCTGACATTAACTTTATTTAATTTTTGTGCTGAAAGTAGTGAGAGTGCACAAAATAACACATAGTTGTATCAATAGATGGCGCATAGTCTCTGTTATTTCCATGACATGTAGAACCTCTTCCAGATGATATATCCCTCTCTATCATAGCCAGATCTCAGATTAGTTGACGTGAAAGCATAGTATGATCTTCTGTAAACAGGTGGCGCAAAGCACTGTTATTTAAGTAACTGCTAGTATCAGATGAGCCCTTATCACAGTAACTGCTACTTCTCAATAACCAGTTATTTCTATCAGTTATGTTATTTTCTTGTCACCTCTAATGTACACCATTACGCCAGGAGATACTGATTTACTGAATACTGGGGAAAACATCTGCAGTAGAATTCATTTTTACAGCCTTATATACACT
Source organism: Schistocerca gregaria (assembly GCF_023897955.1). Lineage (NCBI taxonomy): Eukaryota > Metazoa > Arthropoda > Insecta > Orthoptera > Acrididae > Schistocerca > Schistocerca gregaria. The sequence continues at coordinate 22,337,904 of NW_026061710.1, forward strand.
CCTGGAAATGGAAAAAAGAACACATTGACACTGATGTGTCAGACCAACCATACTTGCTCCGGACACGCCCCAACATCGTGCATCGTACCTCCAGTGGTGTCGCGACAGGCGTGAATGGAGGGACGAATGGAGACGTGTCATCTTCAGCGATGAGAGTTGCTTCTGCCTTGGTGCCAATGATGGTCGTATGCGTGTTTGGCGCCGTGCAGGTGAGCGCCACAATCAGGACTGCATACGACCGAGGCACACAGGGCCAACACCCGGCATCATGGTGTGGGGAGCGATCTCTTACACTGGCTGTACACCTCTGGTGATCATCGAGGGGACACTGAATAGTGCACGGTACATCCAAACCGTCATCGAACCCATCGTTCTACCATTCCTAGGGAACTTGCTGTTCCAACAGGAGAATGCACGTCCGCATGTATCCCGTGCCACCCAACATGCTCTAGAAGGTGTAAGTCAACTACCCTGGCCAGCAAGATCTCCGGATCTGTCCCCCATTGAGCATGTTTGGCACTGGATGAAGCGTCGTCTCACGCGGTTGCACATCCTGCACGAACGCTGGTCCAACTGAGGCACCAGGTGGAAATGGCATGGCAAGCCGTTCCACAGGACTACATCCAGCATCTCTACGATTGTCTCCATGGCAGAATAGCAGCCTGCATTGCTGTGAAAGGTGGATATACACTGTACTAGTGCCGACATTGTGCATGCTCTGTTGCCTGTGTCTATGTGCCTGTGGTTCTGTCAGTGTGACCATGTGATGTATCTGACCCCAGGAATGAGTCAATAAAGTTTCCCCTTCCTGGGACAATGAATTCATGGTGTTCTTATTTCAATTTCCAGGAGTGTATATATCAAGATAGACGACAAACAATGTCATATAGTTATTAGCCATATCAAGCGAGAACAAATTCCCTCTCGGTCATGCCACTACACTTCATAACTGTATCAAGAAGAAGATTCCGTAACCTAAACGGCAGCAGATGTCCAGGGCTGTTAAAATGACAATTTTTGCTGGACCCAGGTTGTATAATCTGAGTTTACAAGTAGCATAAATAATAGTTGAAGGAGACCAAAAGAGAGTTACAATACAGTACAAACATGGACAAAGACAACAGTATGGAGATAGCTACACATTGTATAAAAGTCTCATTCACAGTGATTATTAATTTTATAAAAATCATTCATGCACTTGCAGCTTGTTTGATATTTCACTGTACACATATGGACCAAAAATTCACACAATTCAGAGCAATGATCAGTTAATGACTTCAGATTTCTAAAATCAAGGCTATGTTTTTTACTTGTGGTGGCAGGCTGTTCTGTATCTTGGTTAAATGGTGCCATTGTTCATTGTTTGGACATGGAGTTTCCTATCTAATACAAAGTGTGTTGAAATGATGATAATGTAATAATAATCATTTCAGTTATTTTCTCTTTGTCTTTTTTATGTGTTTTTTCTGTGTTTCTTCGATCTGTTTGTATTTTGTCTTCATTGTTGTCCCGTGGTTGTAATTGTAAATTGTGCGAAGTAACGAGTTGAAATTACTTATCCTAAATAAGTGTTATTTTCTTAGCAAGTGGTCATGGACCCAGGTGCCAGGTGTTGCAGTACAACAAATAAAGGTGGAAAAAATTAATCCAGTACCTAATTTAGAGTCATGGCTCAAGAAGAGGAGGAATACAAGGTACTGTTGTTTAATGGGAAGAACTTTAGCAACTGAAAATTTAGGACTGAAATACTTCTATGTGAGCTGGAAGTGAGTTTTGTCTGAAAGAGATACATGGACATGGCTGAGACAGCTGAATGGCAAAACCGATAAGAAGTGTAAGTCTCAAGTAATCCAAAGAATTTCACAAAGTTGCTTGGAGTAGGCCTACACCAACAATAAGAAATACATTAATTCAAGCATTTGAGCTGAAAGGTATGGCTTTTATTAAGAACGGCCTTTAAAGTTTACTGCAAATGACAATAACTCTTGAAATTAATTTTTTGGAGTTTCGTAAGTTAATGGGTAATTTGAAGGATCGGATGATAATATTGGAGGAACTGATATAGTATGCGGTTACTTACAAACAATTCCACCAGAATCCTAAGTAGTTGTTACTGCTCTGAATACCTTCTCAAGTGAGGAATTGGGACCGAATTTCTTAAAGGGTAGATTACTAGACAAAGAAGCAAAACTTAATAATTCTAAAGGTAACAACTGGACAGTAAATGAATTGCCATCGTCGACAGCATCTGACAGAAAGGTAAAAGGATGTATTCAGAGACAACCAAGTCTCAAGCTATGCATGATGCAGCCAAAGCTTTGTCTAAAAATAAGATTTTAGTTGATATTGTGGATGCTAGGAGTTGTCATTTTTTACTTTGTAGTTCACTGTTGCTATATGAGTTCACATATTGTCATTTTGTTATATAGAGATAATGAGTGGAGGTTTGGACACTAGAAAATGGAGTGCCTAGTGGAGAAATCTAAACATTTCTGATGTATTCTTCTATTACAGTTCAATAGGAATGACAGCTACGGAGGCAGTCAGAAACATTCACGCCACATGTGGGAGGGGGATAATTCCATGAGACAGATCATGGCAAGAATGCGGTTTTCTCGTTTTAAGAAGGATCATTTTGACATAAGTGATTCAGCACATTCTGGAAGACAGTCGAAGTATCATAAAGATTGTTTAAACACATTAACCCACAATAATCAATGTCAGCAAACTCGAGAACTGGCAAATGTTATTAACTGTGATCATTCTACCATCGTGCGACATTTGCATGCAATGGAGAAGGTTGAAAAAAGGTACCACATGCTCTAAGCCGAAAACACATAAATCAGCAGGTGAATGTATGTGCTTTTCTCATTGTTCGTGATCAATTTGCTTGAAAGCTATGTTGACCATTCCTAACTTGTATCGTTATAGCCTTATAGGTGACAAGAAATGGTGTCTTTATCCTAAGATCATAAGGAAAAGAAAAGAATGGTTGCCCCCAAACAAAGCAGCAACTCCCCTGCATGCATCCATAATATTATGCATCTAGTTGAACAGTGATGGTGTGGTGTAGTACAGATTGCTTCCCTGAGATGTAACCATCACTGATGATATTTATTGTCAGTAACTGAGACATCTTGTGGACGCAATTCAAGGACAACGACCAGGCAAACTGCGAAAAGTGATGCTACTCCACGATAATGCCTGCACCCATTCTGCTAGACTGACCAAAAACTTTATACTAGAGTTGGGTTGGGAGATCATTCTGCACTCACCTTATTCAACTGATCTAGCACCCTCAGTTTTTCCTGCTCTCTATCGAACAAACTTCAAGCTAAGCTTTGCCGGATGCAAAAGGTGCACCTACCATGGCTCGATGAGTTCTTCACCTCAAAACCACACGAAGTCTACAGTCATGGAATCGAAAAGTTATCTCAGCATTGATAGACTGTTGTAAATAGTGAAGGAGAATATATTATGGATGAGTAGGGTGTGTATGTGTATCTGTTGTGTTTATCAAACGTACAGAAAAACGCAACAAACTTATGTATCAACCCAATATATGTGTTACAGACGTGTGAAACAATGCCATTATTGGGGAAAAATAGAATGTTAGATTGCCACAAACGCATAGAAGTATAGTTCTGCAAATTTAGCTAAATCTCTCCAAAAAATAAACAGAAATGAAAATAATTTTTCTTTCTCAGCTGTTACTGGAAGTTTTACAGGTGGCAAAGTGGATTGGTTTCTAGATTTGAGGGTAACAGGATATTTAGTTAATTAATCTGTTCTTTGATGGATGTGAACAAACTGGTGAATCAAATAAGAATAAAGGTTGGAGAAATTTATGTTGAAAGCATAGTTTGTGGACTGGAATTTCAAATTAAAACTAAAAGGTGCTCTTCTAGTGTCAGGTTCACTAAATAATTAATTGTCAGTGCATAAACTATAAATGGCTGGATGATGCTTGTTTTTAAAAATTCAGCGGGTTCAATTCAAAAGTGTGATAGCTATAGCTGCAGCTCACAGAAATGATTCAATCGTGTATATACACACACTAACAAGGGGAGTGCGAGGGTTGGGAAATGAATTTAAGAGTGGGATGGCATGTGTTGGCAGCACTACCCCATAGAGTTACAACGCCCCAGCCATACGGCCAGATGGCTAGCCACTCACGAGAAAAACACTCCGAAACTTTCAGTCCTACAGTATATAATACCCATGTGTCTGCTCACTGAACTGTATGGCACAGTGGTCGATAGAATATTGGTAACAATTCTTGCTTCGTATTTCCAAAGTATGTATTTGCTGAAAATCAGGAGATTTAAAAGTGACAACGGTCATGAGTATATTTGCAAAGTCAATTACGAAATGGAGTGGCAGAGCGACTAAATCATACTGTCATTGAAAAGGCTCATTGCACAATTTTTGGACGCGAAGTTTGAAAGCAATTTTAGTCAAAAGTTACTGGCAGATACTTTTATCATTAACCATAGTTATACTTCAGTTTTAGATGCAGAAATTCTAGAAATGCTATCGGATGGAAGAAAGCCAAATTTGAACAAATATGACTTTGGGTGTGTTGCATAGTGGCACATTCCAAGGAAAGTATTGAAAAGGAACTAGCCCATTAAAATGTTTCGTGACTGGAAACTGTCTAATTAGCCACAGAATATGGTGTGCCAAGCAACACAAAGTTGTATTTGGGAGAGATGTAATTTTTGAAAAAGATATGTTTCTATTTGAAGGTGAAAGCAGTGATGATTGGATCTTGAAGAAGACCATTCAAGTGAACAATGTAATTCAGAACATTCTTCAGTTTCCTCAAAGTTAGTTCTGTTTTGAAGTCCTTGATTTTGTGCAAACTGTTGAAGGTAACTCAAGGCCCACAATGTCAGAAGAAGTGGAAGCCAGCAGAAACTTTGCGGAAAAGCAATAGAATAACAAGAAAATTATGTTTTTCAAGGATTATGCAGTGTTTCCCTTGAATGCAAAAACATTCGTGGGAAAACTTATCTCAGAAGTCTGAAGAGGTTCAGGTTAGGCATCATGAAGAAGAAGTAGAAGAAGAATGGAAAAAAAGCAATAAAGGAAAAACTGGGCTCTCAGTCATCTAATGGAACTTTGACTTATGCACCACTTACAGCAAATAAAAGTATCACTGACAGTAAGAGGATGTTCAAAGTAAAAATAGACATGTCTGGAAATATTGAAAGAGATATGACTATACTCCACTTGCTCAATTCACAACACTAAGAATGCTCCTTAGTGTGGTGAAGGAACATAATTCATTTATGGAAAAAACAGATGTACAAAATTGATTCCTGCATTGAGACCTGGTGTAAAGATTAAGAAAAGTCTTGTATGCAAACTAAAAAAAAACTTTTGACAGTTTTATGATGGAAATCATGTTTCGACAACCCAAAATTGGCAGATGTCTCTATGTTGAAAGCATTGATGATCATTATACTCAATTTGCTTCCATATGTAGCTAATATTCCAGCTGGATGTAATAGTAAAAAAAAAGTCACCTACATTAACAACTAGTTAAAATGTCGAATGTGAGAACTTGGAGAACCAAAATCATTCCTCAGAATAAATATGCAGAGCAACAGTGGCAAAATGTTTCTTTGTCACTATGTTCATCTTGAATACTTATTGAAAAGATTCAACATGGAAGACTGTAAACACTGAGAACATCGATGGAAGTCAAATGCAGTGGAGATGCTTGTGGTCAAATGGATGAATTTAAACCAGATGGACAATTACTGTGTTTTTCAATGTATATAATGACAGCTATGACCAGACGAAGTGCATCACTTAACTATTTTAGTAGACAGCAAAATAAACCAACAGAATTCGAGTAGAAATTTTTGAAATGAATTCTTTGATATATTAAAGGAACACTTGATGTTGGCCTGTGATACAAAAAGGAAATTTTAAATGCTATTACTGCTATGTTGATTCTGACTGTGTTATGTTGTAGATCTTCTGTCTTCTTCACTTTCTTATAGTTTTTTGTTTGAAAATACTGTTTCTTGTGACAAGGAGACAGATGAGTTTCACTATGAAATAGAAGCAGAATATCCAGCTTCGTCGACAGCTATGACAGACACCCCATGGCTTAAGCATCTTCTTGAAGAATCTGTCAATTACGGAAGTGGGAACATAGATGACTGAAGCATGTGGATGTGAAATCCGTTCTACACAAGAGCTATACAACAAAGGCCATCTGAATGTTCAATACATTAGCTCCGAGAAACAAATGGCCCATATTTTACCAAAAGTAGCTAAGAGTGCACATTTCAATAGACTGTGTTAAAAGCTGGGGATAGTGAATTTTATGGGCAATTTAGGAAATTATTAAATTGATTGGGGGGGGGGGGGGTGTTGAAGTAATGACAATTTAATAATTATACTTTTCTAACTTCCAGCATTCTGGAAGGCATTGTAATGCCTAAGGAATTTCGGAGTAAATTCTAGAGACCCTCGTATTTCCACCGTCTTGAACACGCGTTATTTTAGAGATGAGTAGATCTGTGTCTACTGCACCACAGTTATGTGTGTGCAGGATGGACGTGTATGGGACGGATGATCGGCGTGGGCAGGTAGTCGCCTATAGTTACACATCCAGCTCAAGGAATAAACGCGCCGTACTCCATGCGACATGAAACATTACTGTGTGAACATTTGAATGTTGTTGAAAGAAGAGACGGGACAATTACGAATGTAATAGAAAGAATCAATAAGTAAGGTCTAGACAGTTGTCTTGTTAAACTTTGTGAGATTTGTAGACTGTATTTATGGAAAAATGAATGTGATAGTTTTCATACAACTAAAACATTTTTTGTAAGCTTGGAACCTTCCAGTCTGTCAGAAACTGTTGTGTGTGATGAAAATACAGTGAGATTGAGATTTAAAATAACTCTGTACACTCGAGAATATTTTAAAGTATAAAAAATTTCCTCCATGTAGCATCCTATATTCAGAGAAGAAGTCGTGCAGGACATCACAGCTGGCTATCCTGAAAAGATGATCGGCGAAGCAACTCCAAGTAAGTTTGATAGCCAAGAGGGAGTGTGAGTCTTGCACACCAGTACCACACTGACACCCTTAATCACCGGAAACCACCAGAGCATGTCAGAAAAAACACTATGGTTTACCAAATTATGCAATAAATTGCAGAGAACTGTCAAAGTAGAAATATTAATTTGTTTTACTTCATTACTATGCACCAATTAATGCAGAGTAATGTCGGAGGCAGCCACTTCCAGGTACGTTGGAAATGTGAGATGGTCTATGGACAGCTGATTCTAAGTGAGAAAGGACAACCATGGCAGACAAAGCCCTGAATTCAAATTTGTGTCCTAAGCTAACCACAACCCCATGATGTGAAATGCATCAGAGAGAATAGCAATCAACAATCTGTGCAGATTTAAAAATCGCACTTGCTTTGTTTATGGTGGTTAAAGCTAACCTCTATGAAGCAACTCGAGACGGACACACACACATTAACAATTATTTCCACATTATAGGTGACACAGGCAGATTCCAGGAGAAAAAAGAATGACAGAAAGAAAAATAAGGGTAAATAAAACAAACAATAATATCAAAAATTACATGTAAACGAATTAATTGAATAAAAATAATAATCAAATTCTTTTGATCGGATTTATAAATTGAAAAAAAGTTTCATTTGTCGTTTTTTGATCCAACAACCTTCTACATCATGTTTATACGATAACCATTGCGCTAGGCCCCAACACAGGTACATAGCTGGTGCATTAGTTTGTATACTTTTTCTATAGGTTTAATAAACATAACAGAGACTTCAGCGTACAATAATATATCATCCTTCAGTGCTTACAATGGACAGCAAACATTGGGGAAATTTTCGATTCTGCGAAATGTAAATGCCATGGTTTTCTGGGGAAGAATTCATTGAGTCATCTTCAGAACACTTTCTTAATCCGAAAGGGAAGTTCCATGAAAGTTATTTGATAGAGAGTGGAAAAGGCTCAAATCTGAGGCACAAGATCAGGTGAATAAGGTGGGTGTGACATGACTTCCCAACCCAACTTTTGCTAGATTGACAAAAAAATACTGTACGGAATGCAGGCAGGCTCTCTCATGGATCAATATTGCTTCACGTGGACTTCCTGGTTGCTTTTCTTAGACTGTATATGCAAGACATCTTTTCTGTTGACAGAAAATGTCAGCAATGAAAGTTACATCTTGCGGAAGCAATTCATAATACACCCCACCATCGTCGTCCCACTAGATGCATAACATTACCTTTTGTGAAAGCATGCAGATTTTTGTATGGGATGTTGCTCCTTTGTTTGGCCTCAACCAATCCTTTCCTTTCCTTATGTTAGAATACAGACACAATTTTTCATCACCAGGATAGTGCTGCACTAGTGTCAATCTAGTCAAGGGAAAGGGAAATTTTTTCGAAATTCAATGAAGGCGCTGTTGGGGGATGAAATCTGGGGCCGCTGGCAGAGTGGCATATTGGACGACAGCCAGCAGGCCAGGCAAGGTAAACATGGCACCTGCCGGCGCAGAGCTGCGACAGCGGTATTGCATGCATGATTTGTTTTGAGTGGAGCAACAACAAGGTAGGAAACTGCAGCGTTGCTCTTAGTTAGTGGATATATTAGGTGGGGCACTAGGCCAGAGCCAGGAGTGGATATTTGTATATGGCTGACCTGTAGAAATTTATCCTACAATTGTTAGTGTCTCTCTCTGACACTATGTCAGAAGCAAGGGAGAAACCAATATAAATAGACGGGCAAGTTTAGCTTGACAGGGTCTGCCAGGTCTGTGGAACGTCGGGACAGACCTGTGCTGCTCTATGCTTATAGTGGCCAGTCTGGCAGCAATATTATAAGCATTCTGTATAAATTTGTACTTTGTTTCTATGTTGTTGCTCGGGCTATATTGTGCATCGGGGGACACAACGCCAGGGGAGGGTGGAATGGCATCCTTCCACTTGGAGATAGCACGGTCTGCCTGAAAATCGGCAGTGAGAGAGGTCTGCAGCAGGTCCAGGCGGGACTCAGTTCCACTCTAGTGTAGTTGCCAAGTTTGCTTCCCACCTGGCATACTGGGTCCGGGCGAGGCGTACCCTGAGGGTAGCAGAGCAGCGCTACGACAGCGCCAGAGATGGCAGTGGGTGTTGCCATCCGACAAGCACCATTAGCGGAAAATTTCAGCACAGAATCCAGGTGCGTGTGGGTTTGAGTCAGGTCATGTGTTGGGAGCAGCGGTGGCCTGAGGGCCACGGGTGACGAGTACATCCACCTTCATCCCTTGGTCAGGCAGAGCAGGCCTAATGGGGCGGAGTAAGTCGCAAGGCGCTACTCATCACTGGGTGGTGACCGGGAGAGCGGCGGCCAAGTTCCGTTGGCAGGCAGCCTTGATAACAACAGCAGTGGCATCGGCATACCAGGAGTCTGCTGAGCCGGCTGGACTTGCAGGACATCGGGCGGGCAGCACGCTGACACTACGCTTCACCATCAAATACTGTAAATTAGCTGAATAAAGCAATGTTACTGAATGCTGCTGTATCACTCTGCACTGCCTCTCAAAATTCTTGAACTTGCTCGGCCTCCTGACGAAATACGGTGTGGTGGGTCCCAGCTTCTGGTCTGCCATGTGGAGTCCCGGGTTTGACCCCTAACCCCACCACAATTGTAATGTTCAGTATTTCATGAGCCACTTGATGATGAGCAAATAGAGATAGATATGACCACCAACTGATTTTCGCTGTTTTCACTTCGGACATGCGGTACTCATACACCTCATTTTGTAACCTTTCTGTTGCATGCAAAATTTGCACAGTGGTGGAATGATCATGATCATCAATGACCCAGATCTTGAATACACTGGCATGCATCACTGTGGATTAATCTTTCCATGATCTTCAGGAAGGCCTTCGCATTTTTATGAACTTAGTGGGTCACTAATGTGAAAATGGTCCTCCTTTAAATGAGAAAACCATATTCTTGCTGTGCTCTGATGAATAGCATTATCCCCACATATGGTGCAGATGTTTCTGGCTGCCTTCACTGCTGTCACCCCTCTACTGAACTCAAGAAGAAAATGTTCAGATTATTCCATTTGGCACTCCACTTTCTAGCATTCACGGCTCCACTCACTATCTCCAAATGGCAAAATGTAAACTGAGATAGCAACAGTGAACTACAAATTAAAATGGCAATTGATAAAGAAACCCGTAGCAACATGCGAAACGAAAATGCTATTAACTTGTGTGTGAACCATATACGTGTCAAAGTTTATGAAAAAGCTGATAGTTATACATATGTTACATAATTGGGCATAAAGTGTTTGACACACAATAAATAAAGGTTTTGTGTTTGATAATTTAATGTTTTTTTCAATTGGGATTAACAAAAAGATAGATGTGTTCTCAGTGGAAAGTGAAAAGCTGCTGTATCACATATATACCTAGTATATGACAAAGTAGTTGACAGGAAAAGTAACAAATTAAAGGAAACTTCTGTATTCTCAGTACTACTTCATGATTTCAAAATGAGTGGTGCACACCTCTATTGATAAGAACAAACTGGATAACAACATTTCCATGTGTAACAGCAAATTAGGTCTTAATGAACAGTCTGTAGTTAATCTTAAGTTTGTATCAGAGAAAGCACATTATTAAATGTTAATATAACATAGAGGGAAGGTATGACTCTGTGAAAGGCACAGTAAGAGTGACAGAATGGAAAGTAGTAGGAAACCCATGTATCAAGTAAAACTTAAATATGCTATGTAGACACTTTTGACACAGAAAGAGATATAGTTTCAATTTTTAAGTTCAGTGAACCCCATTTTATGTATGGAAGTGAGGGGGACATAGACGGACCCATAGGAGGGATGGTGTTACCTGGGGTCAGGTGGATACATAGAGGAAATTACCTATACTATTTTTGTATGGAGGTATAAAAGAAGGGACAATATCATCTCAAAAATAATATATGTACACAGTGTCTGTCCAAAAATTGAGTTGTAAATGTTGGTGCTACAAATATCTTAAGCTGCAATGTGATGTTGTGTCACAATAATGACATAGTCTCCAAAATAGTCAAAAGTAAAAAGAGTTAGCTGGAAAATGACAAGTCAACCTATACAGAGACAGCATTTAATATTTGTCACAAATCAGATTTGAAGTAACGTAGTGCAGTACAGAGCCCAGCATCAGCATGTGACTCCCTATGGTAAAGAACAGTTAAACTATTTCCACCAAAACATGGTTATAAACTATGTCCTTACGAATTAATTACATACTATTACACTTAACTGGAAATGTTATAAGTGTGATCAATCTTAACAAGAACTTGAAATGCATGTATTATCTCTCACGCCGAGGAACAACATTCGTAATTGTTAAAAACATATTTTAAGTAATCAGTAAGTGTGGGCCAACCAACCGTGTGTGCCCTTTGTCGTATATGTATAGATTTGTGAAAAGTGGAGTTAACTCATTAAGATCAGCAAGGCACAGCAGTGTTTGTGCTTCCACCCTGCTGTGGAGGTCCACCTGTGGGTTGAAGTCATGGCTTGGCAGTGTCTTTGAACTCGAGGAGAAAATGGACACTGGCGACAATGATCCAGAAACTTTTCTGTCACAGCAAGATTGAATGAGAGCTCCTGTTATGAGCCTGGCCACACCTACATACATATTCCACCAGAAGCTGTACTGTGCGTGTACCCTGTGCCACTACTAGTCATTCCCTTTCCTCTTCCACTCGCATAAAGAGTGAGGGAGAAATGAATATCTATATGCGTCTGTGTAAGCCCCAATATCTTATGGCTTATCTTTACAATTCATATGCAAAATGTATGCTGCTGGCAGTAGAATCATTCTGCAATCGGCTTTAGATGCCAGTTCTCTAAATTTCTCTATACAGTGTTCCTTAAAGAGAATATTGCTTTCCCTCCAGGGATTCCCATACGAGTTCCCAAAGCATCTATGTACAACTTACATGTCATTTGAAAATACCGTTAACACATCCTTCTCTCTCTCTCTCTCTCTCTCTCTCTCTCTCTCTCTCTCTCTCTCTCTCTCTGTCTGTCTGTCTGTCTGTCTGTCTCTCTCTCTCTCTCTCTCTCTCTCTCTCTCTCTCTCTCTCTCTCACACACACACACACACACACACACACACACACACACACACACACACACACACACACAACCATAAATGTTGTCTAAATCATCTTGTACCACAGCATCATCTGCAAACAACCGCAGATTATTCCCCACCCTGCCTGCCAAATCATTATGTTTACAGAAAACACTTCCCTAGGGGCATTCCTGACAATACCATTGTTTCAGTTGAACACTCGTCTCATTAGAGGAGTTTGTTAAGAGTGGTTAAATTACTTTATCGTGAGTCTGAGTAGATATGTGCTTTCTTACGGTCCTCAATCATCTGCAAACAGAAATAAAATTACATGGCCAGAAGTATTGGTACTGCACAGCAGCTCCACTGCATCAAGAAAGTACAAAGTGCAGCAGCAAATTTAAAGATCTATTCACAGCAAATGAGAGACAAGAGTGTTACTATGGAACGGTGGGTTTCCTATGGATTTCCATGAATACTACTACAGGTTGTTGAATGGAGATGTGGAACGTGCGCTGCCTAAACCAGACATAAGTACAGAGAGATTACAAACCAAAGATTGTGTGTGAGAGCTCCCACAGTTGTTTCTATAGGTATTTTGAAGCAATAAATTTCAACGGGCACCAGTATATTTGATTTACCTGTTGCACCAATCTGAAAAATCCAATAAATATTTCTCACTGTGAAACAATGAATGGTAAATGGTTATCAATCTCATACCCTAATATTTGTGTTTTGGAACAGATGAGACAGTATGCCATGCACTTGTGACCACCCACTTTCTGGGAGAGCACGGTGAAAGCATCATTAAGAATGGGACGTTAAACCCTAGTATACCTTTCTGTTTACATCATTAGGCCTTCACTGTTTTCCTGTCGATGGCATGGAATAAACTGCAAGTTCCTCTTTTTCAGTTTGCAAAAGCCACAAGATTTTACATACCACTTAAAATTTTGAAAATGGTGCCTTAACATGATAAAGAGTCACTCCCTAAACGAATGTGATAATTAGCGTACCCTAAATAGGAGTGTAAATTTACTTACCACAACAGGGCTTATTTATTGCGTCCGAGTGTTACTTAGGAGTAACAATTGTTTCTACACAATCAGAACAAGATTATGAAATTTTTAGATATGTTTTTCAGATTTACTTGCCCCTTAAGGTTTTAGGGAGAAATCAAGCTTTTAACAGCTTCTCTGTTATTGACAGGACCTGCCTGTTGAACCGCACACTGTCATCCTCTGTATGTAAAAAACTGTCACAGTGTTACTGGCAGAGCTAACTCTCTTAACTGAGTATGGAAGAAGCTCCCAAATGCTCAAGCTATCTGTGCACCCTCATGTGGGAATAGGAGAAAATTATCCCATAATGCTGTCACAAAAGAAATTTTAATTATTGGAAAATTCTGTTCTAATGTAGTGTATAACCACTCAGATACAACCATCTCAGTGTTGTGTATTTGATAACAGCACTTACCACCATTATCTTTCTTCCCAATTCCAAATTTTATGGACAAAATCGTTGCAAGAGTTTGTTTTACATCTTGAGGTTGCTTCCTGACTACCACATCAAATTAATAAACACTGCCAGAGATGAAATAAGTTATATGTGAGATATCCTTAGGGAGATGAATTAAAATACCTATACATGTCAAACATATTTTTATTTCTTTCTGGATGAAGGCATAACCGCTTACACTATAATTCAACAACATTGTTAACATCCACTTTCCGCAACAGGCAATAAAGATATAAAAATAGATGAAGTATATAAATCAAGAATTTGCTTTTATAAGAGATCAGTAACAAAATAATGGTAAGTGGCCATAAAAGTGTAAATCAGCATCAACATATTACAATGACTTACAAAAAACACTGCGAGTGACAGTAGGGGATAACTTTAATAATGTATTTCAGGATAGTTTGTAATATTCTTTAATGTTCAGAACATACTAACAGTGAAGCAACATACTAAACTTAAACAACATATTAAACACAAACAACTTTTTCTTTACAATTATAACTTTGAAAACTAAATTACAAACAAGTGTTAGGCAATGCTATACACAAATTCGAGATAAAAATGGCTATACTGACAAGGATTCAGATGAGGCATTAAAGAAATGATACACTGGTGTATTTAACATCCAAATGAATACAGAATTCCATCAAATGAACAATTCAATCATATCATTTAATTTTACTTTATTGTTGCAGCAACATATGTGCACACCAAAAATTTATTGAATAAAGCAGAAATTTGTATTAAGCAGTCTTGCTTCAGGTGGTAATGCAGTCATCATTGCACTGATTAACAATCAACTCATCTAACAGAATAAATAAATAATTACAAATTTACTGTCCAGTGAATAGACTATTATAATTCTTGTTCATGTCATCAACATCATTATCATCGCCATTAATACTGTTCACTGTGCTTTGTGTTATTTATATAATGTTATAACTTAACTGGGTCAAAGGGCACTTCATGACACATTTGATGCTGTAGAATTAAATACTCTGAAACCCTTGATGGATGTTCTCAAAAAGAAGTACATGCCACATATGCACAGCCTTTATTGCCACTACTTTAGAGGCAGTCTTGGATAAGGTAGTGGTAAGCTGTCAAGTTATAGTTCACAGTACCGCAAACGTATGTCGGCTACCCATGTCTTGTGTTGCATAAGAAGGGCTTTGATGCACATACAGATTCATATCCATATAAAATTTGAGAACTGTTGTTCATGGGTGGAGTGAGGATGGGTCTGTGTAGGACCAATTTTCTCTTGGAAAGGAAACTGAAGCCTCTTCACAAGTGTCATGTTACCCACTGCACCTGCAAAGGGAGGTACAAAGAACAGGGTGTGGTAGACAGCGTGATAGCAGTACAGATTGATCCAGGAGTCTAAGAAATATGGAATGTTCAGTACAGCTAGGAACAGAGCGTAATCCTGGTGGCTGCACACCTATCAAGAGAAATTCTTGCACCCCAGAGATGGTCATCCACTCAAGAATGTTTTCATCTCCACGCCAGTCCCATTGTAGCACTAGTCCCATCGTCAAATCAGCCCCATCGTAGCACTAGTTATGCTGTTACATCCAGAAACATCATAGAAATGACGTTTCTGATTATCACAGAATGTCATTAGCTCTGATAGTATTGTTAACATGCGAGTACAGAGCTCATTTGTTTTACACAAAATTAGTATTGTTTTGACTTCTCCTATATGATGCATAGAACTATAAAGTAACCAAGCAAAACTGAAGCTAACACAGCTAACATTTACAGCATTAAGTATCAGGTACCAGCAAGGCATCTTTACACTTAAAAATGCCTGCAGAAATCAGTGTACAGTAAGAAAGGAAAGAATGTCTTTAAACATTAATCTGAATGTTACTAAGTTTACATTTAATTTTGAATATTTTAAGATAATTGTGCATAAACTATTTTAATTATTATCATAAATTATAACTGTCTGTTTGGAATTGTGTTGACCCAAACTTAAGTTTCCTAGCGAACAATAAACATTTACATACATAATGTAAAAACATGTTACTATATAACATGAATAAAAGTACTTACGTAACTAGAAACATTCTAGATTAAGGAATAATCATTATGTCAACATGACAAATTACTATCAAGCAGTTACAACTTTTACAAGCAGCGCAATGGCAGATTTCTATAGTGATGTTTGCTACATACAGAATGTAAACATCAAAGGTAATTATAAGTTTAAGGTAGAAGATCAATTTTCAACATTTGGTAAATACAACTTCAGTTATAGCTGAGCAGTCTAAATATGCACATAGTGCAAACTTCACATCATCCTCTGTAAGTCATTCATTTTACATTATTGTTTGCACAACATACTAATATGTAGCATCTCTGTCCCAAATAATCCCACCACAAACCTCATAGTTTGGGCAATTACATAATATCAGACTGAATAACAATATTTTTGGCTTATACAGAACAAAGCAGTTATCTCACAAACAGCTGTATTCACATGATCTGAGTAAATGTCAGTTTTGTCCGACTCATGTTTCAAGATAAACAAAACAACAGCCAGTATTTTCTACAAAGGAATAAAACTGCACCATAAATTTTTTGAATGCATTAAAACCCTAATATTAAAAAAAATGAAGCATACCTCTCAAATAGTTAATACTAAAAAGTCCATGATTATTTATGTAACATCAAGCAGGCATTGAAAAAATTATTATTATTTAATTAGAAATAATGTGAAATTCTGCACCCAGGGTCTGTGATGGATAATTTTCATACTTGATCCAATTTTGTCATCTTAACATTGTGGTGAGCTGATGACTCTGCTTTTTCAAATGGGCTAAAGAGACAACACAATGAATACAAGGGGATGCTAAAAGTATTGTCAAGGTACTTAAGACAGCTGAAATGCAGTGCCCAAACTACAAATATTTGCTCACCCAGTGTGTAGTTATCCGACACAAACTGTATTTTTTTTTTTTTTTACGTAAATTGTAAACTTGTTTGGCCATGTGTATAAAAAATTGTACAAAAAACTTCAAAATTAACAGCAGATCATCATCATCTACAACTGTAAAAGATTTTATTGCTGTATGTATGGATTAGTTAATTAAAATACTGTTTCCTCTTTCAATTAACATGACATATGTAATATTTCATAAACATTCTATGGTTGAATAAAGTAACTTACTAATATTTTCTGCACAATTTCGACTTTAAGCCCATAGATGCACACTAAATGCTGCAACATAACATAGTACATAAAACCAAAACCATTGGGCTGGATCTCTAAAACCTGAGGAGTACACAGTACTGATTGTGACAATTGCATCAGATTTTATCTTGGCCTGACTGGCAGCAACTTCAAGATATCATAAATAAAAGGATGCTTTTAGACTAAAAACATTTAACTACATCTGCAACTGCCACTCACATGGCTCAATATAGATACAGCATTTCAAACACTAAAGATAATCTACAAACAAAATATACAACTAAATTATGGAGGAAAATGGGTATCTTAAAATAACTAGAAATATGCATTCACACCTTCAATTCATCTCAGCAAATTCTAAATGAGCAACTACAGCTGGCTAACAAACAATCCTGAAAATGTTCATTGCACTTTTCACACAAATTAAACATGATTGGTCTGTGTTAGGACCCTGAACAAGGGTATCCTTATTCCACTAGCTGCCCAACTTAACATCCATTGAAGAATATTGTCAGGGACCAAAATCAAAACACATGCCATTGCTTCTCGAGAGTAGCCTGATAAATCTTCTTGTTAATTTCTCCTATGACATGCTACAATTAGAGTTCCTCACTTGTAAGAAGTGCACTTTTCTGGACAAAGCATTTTTCTGTTATTTAGATTTGTATCGTCCACACATTCTTTACTTAACATACAGTAGATGAGATGTTTCCTTGTTGAGAAATGAGTGATATCGTTGGTCAGTGGATAGACTTTTCACTGTAAGCAAAATCATTACATGTGAAGTACTTGTCAAAGGCTGCAACTGATGAAAAATACTGTGAAGTGTGTGCACAACACAGTGGATTGTTTAGAATAAGTGCATTGTCTATAATTCTTAACTCTTCGTGTGTCATGCTGAAAATGCTTAAGGACCAAAGAAAGCCTAAATGATACCGACAAAACAAATCGACGGTATGTAAGTATTTCATTTTATATTTTATCAAATACACGTATATTAGCACGTTGTTGCAATTACTTAAAAAAAAGTAAGTAAATAAAATAAAAACCTGTAGACAGACATAATAGCTTGAGACTGGTAATGGCATTTAAATAAATACTTTTAGAAGTACTCATGGTTGGTTGCATTCTTAATCAACATTTGTTCACAGCTGTTGAGTTCAGAAAGATCCAGAATGGATAAAAGACCATTAAAATTATATGCTAAGCTGACAACAGCCAATGATTCAACATTACATATTTATAAAAGCATTTCAACCCTCAGAGAAATTTTGAAGTGAAATTATCTATAAAACGTGATAAACTGAACTGTACATTTAACTATGTGGGCCCGAATAGTATGGAAACAAATG